>NC_058375.1:80931893-81234924 GCF_018350175.1 Felis catus | reverse complement strand
AAGCATAATTCCACATATTTAAGGGTAAGATTATTGTTTCTTTTCCCAAGAACCTGCATTTACCATTGGCTACAAGAAAGGGCTGGACTCTACTGTTTCCTTTGTTTCCCTAGCCTCCAAAGCCATTCTCTATTCAACACTTACTTTGCCTCCTCCCTGAACCTGGAATATTTTTTTCCTCCCCACCAAGTCAACAAACCAGGCTCTCTTTCATCAAACACAACCTCAAAACCCATTCTCCCTACATTCTAAGTGAATAACTGGTATGCACAGATGCTGAATTCTTTCTTTCTTCTTAATGTTTCTATAAATTTCAAAATGCCAAATATTCCTTTTCATGAAATCTCCATTGACTCAGATGCAAATCCTAACCTTGTTGTTGTCATGTTTTGGAACTACTCGTTGGTAGTTGATGGTCAAAAAAAACCCTCTTTTCCCTTTTCTTTTTATTTATTATTATTATTATTATTATTATTATTATTATTATTATTATTATTATTAAATAGAGAGAGTGTGAAAGAGCAAGCCAGAGAAGAGGCAGAGGGAGAGAGTATCCCAAGCAGGGCTCAATCCCATGACTCTGGGAACATGAACTAAGCTGAAATTAAGAGCCAGATTCTCAACCAACTGAGCCACCCAGGTTCTCACCTTTCTTTTGAAAAAACTCATTCCAAATTCAGTGCCCAAATATATGAGATAGCCATTTGTCAAAATACAAAGATAGAATTATTAATTTTTTTAAGTTTTAAATAAAGATGTAAGTGATAATCTTGAATAAATTACAATGTAATCACTGACACCAATATCTCCCTTCTGAATGGGCTGGAGATGCTCTAGAGATGGACCTTCTATACATGTTCTACATGTGCAGCTCACTTCTGAATGTGCTCTAGATGCACACCTCACTACTACCTTTTGTTGCAGGCAGAATATAGATGAACAACTTCTTAATCTATTTTGGTGGTCTGTTTTTTAATTGGTACATTTAAACCATTTACATTAACATAATTACTGAGAAGAAAGGCCTACTTCTGCCATTTTGCCATTTGTTTTCTTTATGTATTATATCTTTTTGTTCAATTCCTCTGACACTGCCTTCTCTTGTTTTCATTTTTTCTAGTGTACTATTTAGATTCCCTATTCATTTCCTTTCCTGTATATTTCTTCAGTTACTTTTGTTAGTGATTATCATGGAGATTACAATTAACATACTATGTCTCTAACAATCTAAATTGATACCAACTAAGCTTTAATAGCATACAAAATCTGTGCTCCTGTACTTCTCTCTCCCCGTATGCCCTTATCATCACAAATTAGATATGTATATACTGTGTGCCCATTAACTTAGAATTATAATTAATCTTATTCATGTCTTTTATTTTTTTAATTTTTTTTTAAAGTATTTTTTTTTTCGTTTTATTATTTATTTTTGGGACAGAGAGAGACAGAGCATGAACGGGGGAGGGGCAGAGAGAGAGGGAGACACAGAATCGGAAACAGGCTCCAGGCTCCGAGCCATCAGCCCAGAGCCCGATGCGGGGCTCGAACTCACGGACTGCGAGATCGTGACCTGGCTGAAGTCGGACGCTTCCCAGGCGCCCCTCATGTCTTTTAAATCATACAAGAAAATCAAAAGTTACAAACCAAAGATACAATAATATGGCTTTTATATTTACCTATGTAAGTTACTTATACCAAAGTTCTTCATTTCTTCATATGGCTTCAAGTCACTATCTAGTTTCCTTTCATTTCAACTTGAAAGACTAGCATTTCTTGCAGAGCATGTCTATTAGCAATGAGCTCTTTCAGCTTTTGTTGAGAAATGTCTTAATTTCTCTTTCATTTTTGAAAAGTAGTTTTTCTAGATGTAGAATTTTGAGTTGGGTTTTTTGTGTTTTTTTGTTTTTTTTTTTTTTTTTTGCTATCAGCACTTTCAACATGTCACTCACTGCCTTCTGCCCTCCATGCTTTCTGCTGTGAAGTCAGTTGTTAACTTTATTAAGAATCACTTGTCAGTGATGAATTGCTTTTAACTGCTGTTCTCAATATTCTCTGTATTTAGCTTTTAGTAGTTTGATAATAAGATGTCTTCCTGTGGGTTTCTTTGGAGTTTACCCTATTTAAGGTTTGTTGCAATTCTTGGATGTGTAGATTCATGTCTTTCATCTATTTTGGGAAATTCTCAGCCATTATTTCTTCAGTATGACTTCTTTCCCTTTTCTCTCTTCACATTCTGCAATTCTCATAATTATATGTTGGTATAGCTGATAGAGTCCCACAAATCCTTTAGGTTTTTTTCTTTTTTCTCCATTCTTTTTTTCTCTTTCTGCTCCTAGACTCAATTTCAATATTCCTGTCCTTAAGTTTACTGTTTCTTTATTTTGCCTTCTCAAATTTACTGCTGAATCTCTCGAGCAAATTTTTCATTTCAGCTATTGTACTTTTCACCTTCAAAATTTCTATTTCATTTTTTTTCTTATAATATCTATGGCTTCATTGATGTTCTTTATTTATTCATTTGTTCTGCTGGTTTCCTTTAGTTCTTTATCCAACAGTTTCATTTAGATCTTTAGATTTAAAGTCTTTTTCTAGTAAATCTAATGTCTGAGCTGGCTCAGGACTCATTTCTGTCAATTTATTTTTTCCTGTGAATAGCCATACTATCTTGTGTCTTTGTATGCCTTATAATTTTTGTTGAAAATTTTGTTGACATTTGACATTAAAATGTGGTAACTCTGAAAATCAGAGTCTCTCTTCCTCCATGGTTTGCTGTTATTGTTTGTTGAGGGCTTCAGTCATCCATTTGTTAAGTGACTTTTTCCAACTATTTTTTGCAGACTGTATTCTTTGTTATGTGTGATCCCTAAGGTCTGCTTCAATCTCAGCAGACACTCAATGACCTGACAGAGATTTCCCTAAATGCTGAAATTTAGCAATCACTTTCTTCATTAATCTCTCTCTCCATTATCTTAAGGTTTTTTTTTTTTTAATTAGATTCTAGAGTTCTGAAATACATGAGTCTATCTGTTTTTACTGGTTTAATGGCTACCTCACTGGAAGAACCAGTTCTTAGAGCTTCCGACTTCATCATTTCTGTGACATCACTCATGCATATCACTCTGAATGTGGTCTACATGCAGATCTCACTTCCGTAAATGTTGTAGATGCACTCCTTACTTCTGAATGTACTCTACATGTGCACCTCACTTCTTTCTGTATATATTCTAGACGCACACATCACTTTTGAATGTGCATCTAGATACTTGCTTCCATGTGCCCAATTAGATTTGAGTTTATCTCCAATTAGAAGACAAAGGGCTATAAGGGGAATGACTTTTCTTAGCTTATTTATCATTTATTATGTGGCAAAAAGAAATTTCTTTCATATTTACATATATTTATTCCTATCTTTTTCTCAGAATGGGCTTTAATGGTTGCTCTTTACTAGTTTTGCTTTTGACCTATAGAGTAGGATTTGTAATAAGGTATGCAAAAAATCAGTGTTGACAAAAAAGCACTATGATTCCTTTTTGTTTCAGCCTTCCAGTAGTCCCCTATGAGGAATAATGAGTTAATGCTCGCAAGCCCCTCTGAAGTATTAGGATATTACATATTACTGAGAAGAGGCAAGAGCCGTATGTTAAAAATTAATTGGAGGAAACCACTTGCAGATTGTAATAATGAAACATCCCAAGTTCCAAGGGCACTGGGGACTTCAAGTAAACAAGCCCTCATTAATTTGGCTAATTAGTCACTTGCTGTATTTGCTGGTTTATAAGAGGCACCCTTTTAAGCAGAAAATTGAGCTGTAAAGTGCTAAGAGCCATATGTGTGGTAAAGATGGCATTAGTACCCTATACCTAGGATTTCGAAACATATCTCCAACATTCAGAAATGCGTTTAGGAGACTGGGACATTTCAGGTTCATCCATGTAACCTGAATGGACACAGAGAAGATGAGAAAATAGGCTCTGCTCTACTAGATGAAGGAAAGAGAAAAGGTTAGGGAGACACTGATGGAAATCACTGTTAATTTTTTTTTTTCCAAAAGGGAAGCCAATAGGCTTTTTCAGACTAAGCTTCACACATAAGGGTAGTGCCTCATTATTGTCAACATTGAGGCAAGAGAAAGGGAAGAGGCAAGTTTGATTCCTATGACTGGCAAATACAAAACCCCATATACTCCAGCTCGAGAGTCTCATAATGAAAGAAAATTAGATATCTCATGTAAACTGTGGCAAAGCCTGGTGAACTATTCTGCCATAGAGAGTCCCCATCCACTGAACTGAATGCTTGTGTCTACCAGATACAGTGCTTGACTTTCCCGGGCTAAAAGTTACTGGGAAAGTCTTACCTTCCATTTCCTTCTTATGTCAACATATGTCATATGTTCAATCACTGAAAAATTTTCTTGATCTTATTCTCAAACCCTCATGACCTGTTAATCCAAATTCAATTAAAATTTTTTGTATGTATTATGTACAAAAGCCCTAACTTGTAGAGAGTACAAAGATGATTAAGATTTTCTCCTATCGTAAAGGACTTCAAATTTGCCTCCGCAAGCAATGATTGTCATCTACAGGATAAAGAGCATGTTACTTGTAGTGGAATACAATGGCTGGCTTCCTGTCATCTGAAACTGAAATAGTTTCCAAATTCAATTCACTTAGAAATCCATGATTCCAAACGCATTAATTTAAATGAATTCTCATGTAGCGCATGCACTTTTCACCACTGCGTTTGTCCCAGAATGGCTCTCTGCCTGCTTTCCAAATACAGTTCAAGTGGACCAAAACTGCAGAGAAACTGTGGGAATAACCAGGGCTTCTGTGGTTGGTGCAAAGAGGAAATGTAAATATCCTTTTAGCAGTCAAGAAGCTAGAATATATTTTTGAGTGTTGCTAATGAGTGGAAGAAGCAAGCTGCTTTTATCATGCAGTGGTGCAAATTAGATATTTATGCGTTTCCTGTGGTGTTCAAGGTGTTGCTCCTTTCCAGTATTTTAGGAAGGAAAGCTTTGTGTTCTAAGAATAGTTTCATTGATGATTCTCCCTTGGGCACAAAGATATTCTGATGGGACTAGTAAATTTTATCTGAAAAGCCTGAAAATCTTAGTGAGTGTGAGGCCTACCTTCAGGCTTTGGGGTGTGTTTGGGTTCTTTTTTAGTGGTTTTTAACAGCTTTATTGAGATGTAATTCATAAACCATACAATTCACCCATTTCAAGTGTACATAATTTGATGGTTTTTAGTATCTTCACAGATTAAGTGCAACCATCTCCACAGTCAGTTTTAGAACATTTTCATCACCTCAGAAAGAAACCCTATACCCTTTAGCTATCACTCCTCTATCTTCCCATGATCTCATCCTCTAAGCAACTAATACGTTTTCTGTCTCTACAGATTTCTCCATTCTGGAAATTTCATATGAATGGGACCATATACTATGTGGTCTTTTGTGACTGTCTTCTCTCACTTAGCATAATTTCAAGGTTCATCCATGTTGTGGCATGTATCAGTGCTTCATTCTTTTTTATGGCGAAATAAACTTCCATTGTATGAATATGCTGAGGGACCATAAGGCAAGCTGAGGGCAAACCACAAGCCAGCACAACTCCCTCCCCAAGTGGGATATGTGTGATATTCCTCAGGCTCTCCAGGCTGCCCAAGAACAAAGGAAAGGACAGAAAGCAGAAGGTTAAACTGTTAAGAATCTCCATCAGTTTACAACTATCTTAGTACAATTACAAAGAAAAAGGCAATCTTATCAATAGCCTAATCTCCAGAAACCTATAGACTCAGTTTCCTGGAGCTCCAACATCACCCTTCCTTCCAGAGTGATGTGGGGAACAAAGAAAAGAAGAAAATGGCAGATAAAATTGACTTTCCTTATACCCCGCAGCCCATTGACAAATACTTGAGGCAGGAAGAGTAGAACGTTTTTCCAGGAGTTGAGTAGAACGTTTTTCCAGGAACTCCTTACTGTCTTAACGTTAATGCTTTGCCAGAGGGAAAAACAACTTTAGCTTGACAACACCTAGGCCTCCAGTCATCCAGTCTTTAGCATATGGAAAATCCCTTTAAGAAACCTCCTCTTGATTTTACCTCCCCTAGCCCCATAGCATATGAGTCACTCTTCACAACCCCAGTACAGCTCTTTTGCCCATAGGTCGTGTCCCCATGCTTTAGTCTTCAAGACGTCTTCAAGAATTCTTTCTTGGCCATTGGCTCCGAACCCCACCATAACCCCCAAACCCCATCCAATATACCAGATGTTGTTTATTCATTTTTCAGTTGGACAAACTGGACATTTGAATTGTTTCTACCTATTGGCTACTATGAATAATGCCACTATAAACATTTGGCTGTACACGTTTTCATGTGTCCAGAGGCTTTCATTTCTTTTGAACACATACCTAGGAATAAAATTGTTAGGATATGTGGTAACTCCATGTTTCATCATTAGAGGAACTGCCAGACTGTTTCCTAAAGTGGCTGTACCACTTAATGTTCCCATTTACATTCCCAGTTTATGAAGATTCTGATTTCTCCATATTTTTGCCAACACTTGTTATCATCTTTTTTATTATAGCCATCCTAATAGGTATAAAGGGCTATTTCATGATTCTGATTTGCATTTCTCAGACAATTAATGATGCCAACCATCTTTTCATTTGCTTATTAGTCATTTGTATCTTTTCCTTGGAGAAATGCCTATTCAGATTCTTTGCCTATTTTTAATTGGATTATTTGTCTTTTTATTATTATGAGTTCTTTATATATTCTGGACATAAGTCCCTTTTCGGATATCTGATTTGCCAATATTTTTTCCCATTGGCCTATCTCTTCACTTTCTTGATGGTGTCCTTTGGAGCACAAACATTTTTAATTTTGATGAAATTTTAAAGAAATCCTGTAGCATGGTGTTTTCAACACTCCAGCAGCATGGATCAGCTTTTGACGTCACCTAACTCTCACCCCACTCTTTGACACGACCACCTCTAAACCCCTCCCATTCATCCTCACATCCCTTCTCTCTTCTTGTGCATTCAGCCTCGAGCCGCGCTGCCTTCCTTCCATCTTTGATACACACCAAGCTTTTTCCTACATTTGAATCTTCACATTCACATATCAGTTCAAATATTATTTCCTCAAAGAGGACCCCCCTGCCACCCATCTGAATCACGTCTAGTCATTATCACAATCCCTGTTTGATTTTCCTCATAGCACATCTTGGTTGTTTATTTACTTGTATAAATACTAAATTATTCCACCAGAATATAAGCTCTATGGGTGTATCTTTTAGGTTATCCATTTTGTTCACTGCTGTATCCTAAGTTTCCAGAATAATGTCCACCACTTAGTAGGTGCTCAATAAATATATGTTGAATGAATGAATGAATCCTCTAGCCCAGACATTATGCTAGGGACTAGTGGCAAAAGAGTAAATAAGACAGATCCCTGAACATGGGTAGTGTCCCATTAGAAACATGCCTTGTGATCAGTGTTCTTGGAGGAGAATGTTCGTTTGTTTACAGGAAATTCATTGGCAGGACGAATTCATTTTTTTATTAAGTTTTTAATTTTAATTCCAGTATAGGTAACATACAGTGTTATATTAGTTTCGGGTGTACAATGTAGTGATTCAACAATTCTCTACATTACTCAGTGCTCACCAGGATAAGTGTACAGTTATTTTTTAACTCTTTATTTGTAAATAAACTTAAAGATATGAATACTCAGCACTCCTTCAATCAACTTTATTCTCTTCACAAATACACTTTTCATTGCATTTCACTCCTGCTAACTCACCCTGCAAAAATTTTTATATTTTCACTAGTAGCCAAGAGAAGTGAATGGACCTGATTATACTCTCTTCCTCCATATCTACTGACTGATAAATCGTAATCATAATCATAACAATGCTTTGTAGAAAAAGTTTGCCGCCCTATCCTAAGGAGGGAGGAAAAAGCTACCCTCCTCTTCTGATCTAGTTGGAAGACGCAGGCTGGCCACTGGGGGGCTGGGTTTCAGTCCCAGCTTACCTAGAATTAGCTGTGTAACCTTAAGTGTTGTGTACTTTTTTAGGCTCCAATTTCCTCCCCAGTGATTTTCAGTTGATAAGATCTTTGCTACTTAATTTATGGAATTTGTGTGAAGATCAAATAGGGTAGATGTCAAAATACTTCTAGCTCCTCCGGGGCAGGGAATGTGCTATAATCAACTCAGTATCTCCAGGGACACCCAGATTTAATCAGGTGCAAAAACACTTCCTAAAAGACTCCATCCTCTTAATGCACCTCCACACCCTTGCCTAGCTCATCTCCTCTGCCTGGAATGACATTTGCTTTCCCTTTTCCCCCTAACTCCCTTCCATGCCTCAGTGTTTGTATAAACATCCTTTCCCAGTAAGGAATGCTGGTTTTGAATATTCTGGGCTTCAGAATCTTCAATGTAACAGTCATATGGGGATTAACAGCTTCAAGATTAAATAGGAATGACCAAAGATATACTCTATAATGGGAACCACACATACATACGCTATAACAAACTAGAAAGGACATTCAGTGTATTTCCAAGTTTCCAAGTCCTAAGAAACTGGTGATAATTCTTAACCAGCATGGCCAAGAAGTGTCTACTATGAGCTGGTCTACAGCATTCTTTTTGCAGTCTCTGTGATGCTTCCGTCTGCCCATACTGCTCACCTTCTTTGCCACTGGCATTAATATATTCACTCCTTGCTTCAGAATTTGTTTCAGGAGTTATTAGCTTTAGCTTATGCATGTTTTCAAGCCATGTACAGTTGTACAGATTGCGCACTGCAAAGAAGCACCCACTTGGTGGGTGTGAGGGAGTGGTAGGAGTAGGGGCTGAAATCCAGCCTGTCCTGTGCTAGCCGTACCAGGAGGAAGAGGTGTCTTTTCCAATCTGTCCACCAACAGGCATCAACATGTGGTGATTTATAGCATATATAAGCTTGCAGAATCTCTCTTTCAAAATACCAAGCGAACAAGTCAGTCTTTATCAATTAATTTCTACAGAAGACTTCATCCCTCCAAAACTCTGGATAAAGGGGACAGCTCCAGGATGCTGCCTCTCCCTAACCTTGATGGTTCTGGTCCAGGGCCTGTGGTCTCTCTCCTCTTGATCCATGTTCAGCATCCTGAAAGAGGAGGAGGCATTTTGAAGCCTTTTGGTGAAATGTTCATTTCTTGATCGGGATCTGAACTGCGAACTAGTCTCTCTCTGGGATAACACTTTCCCTCTTTCAGAAGTCACTCATCCCAGTGGTAGCGACGGGGGTTGACAACAGTTAAATTATGTGATGCTCAATATCCTGGGGGCTACACATGCATTACAGTGAAAATGTACCTCTAATGAGGAGGGCCACTCAATCTGTGCATTCTACCCCTGTTGTCTTTGCTCTGAAATGTTTACAAGGCATTTCACAATATTGGGGTGAGGAGTAAAATAACTGTAGAATGTCTGACCGGGTACCAAAGAGGAATGAAACCATTTGCAATATTTTTTCAATATTTCTCTAAGACCTTAATGAAATGTGAAGTTTAAAGGCGCTCCACGCAATTGAAATACACATGATGTTCTTTAAGGAAATTTTCATAGAAGCCAAAAACTCCATCATCATTAAAATTAAATATGTTGTCATTAAAAGAAGTGGGCTTCTTGTAAATGCACTGAAATGTAAAAATATTACTTCAAACTTAAGTCCAACGCACCACAAGAGGAGGAGGAGATAGCTGTTGAAAGGATTAATAATGAGAAATGACAGAACTGTTTTATATCCATTTCTTTGTGTTTCCCCCTTCTCCTTAAAAGCAAAGATACTATAACAAAAAAAATTTAATAAGTAAAAAATACATTTTAAATGAAAAACCATGATTAACTTATTAAGAACCATTAAGTATATAATTACAAGGATTCTATTACATTAAGATACCAATTTCTTTAAAGCCAGAAATAATACCTACTGAAACTTTAATTATTTAAATGAGAAGAGAAAGAGGCATGTTATCTTCTCTGACAAAGATTAAAATCAATTTAATTGCTTCTCTGCTGCCTTGACATGATTCTTGCTGTGAGTCAAGCAACCAAAAAGGGAAATTAATACCGCAGCTGTTAATCAAGTGATATCCGTGCACTCCGTTTGATTACATCAGGGAGAAAACCATTGCTACTCGACTGACTCGGGCGTCCACACCACTCTGTGTTGTTCGTAGGAGCTGGGTGAGCTCTGAGAGGTGCTGAGTCTGGACTTCATTTTTAGAGCCTGTGAGAGCCCCGGCTGAGTTACGGCCTCAGGAAATTGCAGGTTGCTGTGTTTGAGCCTGAGTAAAGGCAGTTCTATCAAGACAGGGGGGTCTGTTCCAAATTAAATTCACCCTCTGGCTCCTGATTCTACTGTCCACAGTGTGAAGTACAAAGAAACACAAGGGCATAGCAGGGCTGGAAAACGAAAAAGAATATGAGAATGTGGCTAAGAGGGATGCTTTTTTGCCTGTAGAGCATAACAATATATTTTTCAAGGTAGACAGCAGCAGTTTCTAGAGGTCAGACAGCAACTCTCTCACCCGAATTAGAACATGCATTTGAAAGCAAGGTACAGTGGCAAGTGATGTGCACCTCAAGGCCCTAAATGTGCCGGTTTAAAAGCAGGGCTTTTGTGAAACACCAGCACCGAGCGAGCATCCAGCAGCATCCACACTTGGCAAACTAATGTATCTGATTGTAAGAAAATGGTATTGTGAAATATTTATGAGGCTGGAAATACAAACCAGTACCCTGCCTCATCATGTCTTATCAGCCCTTGTTAACTTTACAGATGATGAGAGGCACCGGAATAACTGAGGTTGTCGAAATGAATGGATCTCAGGCACTCTGCACCCGTGGAGCTCAGTCTCATCAAGAGCCCTTTTTTCAGGAACTTTTAACCCTCCTCTTCCTGTTTGCCTTCTCTTGTCAGAGACAGAGGTGGATAATAACGAGCCTCAAGTAAATACATTCCGGGGGAGAAAATTCTCCTGAGGACCTTGCCTTTTCTCCTGGATAGGAGAAAACCTCCAGTTAGGGAGCGAGAAATTCAGTTCACAGGAAAAAGTTTTCGATCTGGGCTGTTTAATATCTCTGCCAGTGACATGAAAGGATCCTGAGGAAAGTGGCCAGCTGGAGGAGAAGCCTGCATCGAGCAGGATATGCAGAAAGGCAGAAACAACACAAAACAAAAATCCCATACTGCCCCCAAAAGATTACTCAACATTTTTTACATCACAGAAAACCCATCATCGGCTCAGGTCAGCCCATAAGATGAGTTAAGATGCCCATCAGCTCTTATTGTAGCTGAGCCCAGTTCACCTGTCCCCGGGATCTGTAGATGACTCTGCCTGGCTCTTTTTCATCAAATACGACTCATCGTACTATATTGGATCACCTTGCTGTTAGCCTGGCACTGTCCCTCCCCATTTCAATTTGACCAAATTGAAACAGATGCCCAGAGGCCACAGAGATCAAGACTGGTATAACAAAATTTGGAGCCAGTTTCCAAGCTTAAATCAATATTTAACGGTAAGCCCGCTTTTATTTATTTATTTTTTTGGCAGGCTTTTACTGGCAAATATCACTTTAAACCGAAAGCCAGAAGCCTTAATTATAACGGATGCCGTTCAGGCTATACTTTGAAAAACAATAACTCATTTGACAAGCCAACCTGGTAGTTTAAGGAATTGTGCTCCCCCAGAATCAGGCAAGGAGAGGAGTGTTATTGCTTTCTGTATCCTTCAAGGATGTATTTAATTACCTCATCTTCAAGCACACACAGACAATTCAAATAGGGGAGAGAGAAGGGGGGGGGGGAGTGAGAGCCGTTCACTGTCTCAGTCAAACCCGGCGGAAGCCCCGGGCCCACCAGCGACATCAGAGGTACAACATCCCCAAGCCGGCGCAGGAGAAGGATCCGTGGAGAAGCGCGCGGGGGCAATCACTTGCCAAGGCGGAGGAAGATCACCCACAGAACTTACACGCATGGACCTCTGGCTAGCATGAAGACCGGTATGCGTGCTATCCCAGGCGACCTTTGTCTCACCTCTCTGCTCCCCAACACGTGTGGCAAAACTTCTGATGGGTCCACATCTCGACAGCTGGGAAGGAAGTGATATTAGGTCAGAAACATAAACCCCAATGGGCTTGTCAGTCTCAGCAAGCCCAGGCTAGGAATTTTATTTCTTCAGTACAATTTTCGGAATGAATTGCAGATACCAAAATTCTGTTTTCATCTTACCTACTTTGAACAGCGATAGCAAAATAGAAACAGATGATCCACATAAGTTATTATTAAAGATAAAAAAAAAAAAAAAACTATGCACGTGCAGGTATACAAAACAAATCCACACCCAACTTAGCAACCAAAACACAGCTCACCAAGAAACAGAAGGGACTCAAAGCCATCATGAAAGGAGAAAAAAAAAAAAAACAGTCCCCACATGGGCACCAAGCCTGTTTCTCCCCCGTCTGCCAGAACAGAGTCAGGAATGGTAGTCTTGCTATGTTGTTTTACAAATGCAGACCAGCCTCCAGCTACCGTTCTCTTCCCTCTAGAAAGTAAAAATTCCACGAAGCTTGTCCCTCTTGAAATGCCACCCCCAGCCCCCACCCCCCTCCGCTATCTCCCCACCAGGGCCTTCCAGAGACTTGATACTTGCCTTTTGCTTCTCCTCCAGCTCTGGGCAAAATGACTTCCGCAGGATCTCTTCCAGACACTCCTATAGGTTCTCACACCCACCTCTGCGAGCAAACCGAGGAGGGGGGACCCCCATCTACATTGACACAAACACAGTTGTAGGGCTTTAATTTCATTTCATCGACTTCCCTTTGCAGCTTGTCTGTCTCTCCCATGTCTGCCGCCACAGCAGGAGATTAAAAGAACAGAGGAGGTAGAGGCTCTTGCGAGAACCACAGGGATTTTGGCAGAACCTTTACAGGAACCATATGGCAGCAACTTTGCAATACAGGAAGCACTTCTAAGGGAGAAGATATTATTATTCCCAAGGAATTTTTCTCACCCGCACAAGGGAATGGAGCACTCCTGCCACAGGATGGGAGTAATATTTTCTGGAAAGACTGTGTGAATACAGATGATATCTAACTTCCATGTAGCTAGTCATAACAGGTCATCATTATAATGCACAATATATTTTACTAAGCCCCAAGCAGAGAAGACAATACATGGTATTTCTGATATTCCTAGCTATTAAAGCCTGCTTAGAGCACGTTTTACTCATGTGTGTAATGAAGGGACTGAACAAGATAAATGGTTTTTAATTTTTTTCATCTTTGTCGTAGACTCCTTTTTCAATCAAAATCTGATTCAGAAGAACTTCAGTACAGGAAATGAGATAATGACAGAGCACGGGTGGCTGAAGCAAGGGTCAAAGGTCTGGGTCTGCTTTCTTAGGCTCCGCCTCACTTTTTTTCTTCTTTCCTTCCTAGTTCTTCTTTTTCTTTTTCTTTTTCTTTCTTTTTATTTTCAAGGGTCTTCCCTAGATTATTATTCTTTGTTAATTTTCAACAGGTAGAACAAAGAGAGAAACACGCTTTACCCTCCGGGTAAAGAAAGACGAGCTATGTGTTACATTGCCTCAGTGGGTCCATGACTTTGCAACCAGCCCTGCAGTCCACGTGGACCCCGGACTTCTCTCTTAACAATCCAGTGGGCAGAACTCAGCTAACAGCCAGGACCAGCACTCCTAGAGGACGTCCCCAGGACACTGCCTCCAGCCCCGGCAGCCATGGAGTCTGTTGTGAATGACACACAGCCACGGAGGAGAGATTAAAAAGTGGCTGAAGAAGGGCATCACCAACCCGAAACCACCTCCAACCTAGAGCTCCCAGGATGCATCAGAACTCTCATACCACAGGGATGCCTGTATATGGTTTGAATTTTAAAAATATATTTAAATTTGACTTCACTCTTGATGTAATGTGTAGCGTTTACTTCTTAGGTCATCTTGAGTTCCTTCCCCCTCAGTTATTTAGCCCTAAACAAAAGAACCCTTCAGACACTTTAATGGAAATGCTCCTCAACCAAGGGAACCCAATGTTACTCTTGGTCAGATGGAAGCAATTGAGAAAGAATATAAAAACGTCCTTTAAGTGTCATCACTGTAGATACATATGTGCTTATTATTATTCATCAAGAACATATTCTAGAACAAGCAGTAATATAACTCACTTTCTCTCAGCATAAGTTAGGATGCTTTTAAGAAAAAGCATTCCAAGGGGTGCCTAGGTGGCTTAGTCGGCTAAGCGTCCAACTCTTGATCTCAGCTCAGGTATGGATCTTAGGGTCATGTGTTCAAGCCTCACGCTGGGCTCCACATTGGGCATGGAGCCTACTTTAAAACAATGGGAAACAAAAGAGAGAAAGAAGCATTCCAAACATACTAGGAAGAGATACAGAGGCAGTTCATTTCACAGGAAATATGGAAGACCAGTTCTAGTCTTCTATGACCACTGTTAGATTTTTGGAATAGTGTTAGTTTCCCTTCCAAGGTGTAGTTTTAGAAGCCATCACTTTTTCCTGGATGAAAAACCTTGAGTATTTTATAGGTAAAATACTTTCGGAATTCCTCATCTGAAAACGTGATGATGACAATGATGATGGTGATGTCTATAACTAGTCTAAATATGCTTCACAGGAGGAGGAACTGGTACTTGAGTACTAGCCAAGGAACCCAATTCTAACACCTAGATTCTGGAACTGTTGGAGTTAGCATTAGACCGAGATGTACTGGATACCTAGCAAGCTAACAATTTGGTGGTCCTTAATCGGGTATTATTTTTTTAAAAAATAGCTGTTTGACACTATCTATGGAAGATGTTGAGGGCTGAGATGAGAAAGAACAACTGCTGTCTATCAAATTCTATCTCCCCTTTTTTCTTAGCAGTTGGGCTCTTGCTAAACTACTCAAGAATTTACCTTCAGTGTCTCATCACCTCCCCTCCAAAGCAGCTTCTCTGTGGTTTCCTAACCCTGAGAGGAGTTCCAGAAATATCATTTTTCTCTATCTTTTCATATTTCCACGGATAGCTTAGAGCCCAGGAATATTCTAGTGCTCTGAATTACTGACACCCTAGGAAATGACCCAGCTGACCTCCCAATTTAAGCTGAGTCTGGGTAGGGCTTCCTCCCTGACAGCTTCCCAGCTGACCTGACCTTCCAATTTAATTTGATTCTGGGTGGGCTGTCCTACCAGATCAGTCAAATAATACCAGAGTGAGTGGCAACCAAAGTCTTTGGTGTTGGGGGTCCAGCAGAGACAAACAATAGCAGCTAATATATCAAAAAGACAAAAGCAGGGTTGAAAGTGAAAAGGGATATTCTTTGGAGAATATCCAAAGAATAGACTGGGGGGACTAGAACCAAACAGAAGCAGAGCAGGCATGAAGGAGGAGTATCCTGGAACCCGGGTCTTGGGCAATGGCAGTAGATGACTGTGCCGTGCCTTGGCACTTACCAAGGACTCCAAGGTGTATCACTGTGTTAGGGCAACTTAAAGGTCGAAGAAGACAGGCTCTATAGTTGGGAGAACTCAGTAAGATAATGCATGTAATGGTTCCTGCATTTAGTGGGCCACTGCTCTGTAATTAATAAGCAAATGCTGTGATTACTACCTCTGCTGCCCTAATTACCAATGTCTCTCAAGTACAATTTGCTTGACATTCTTAGTCCTCTCAGAGAATGCAATTCATGCTGGAGAAAGACATCAGTAAAGATCATGAGATTGGGATTGAGAGAGAGCCAAGTTCAAATTCCAACCCCATCACTCAGTAGCTATGTGAACTTCATCAATTCACGTAACCTGGAGCCTTGATTTTTCTATTTTTCAAAAATGGGGATGACAATAATGATTTGAAGGGATGTTGTGGGATTGAAGGCAGCATTCATAAAGGGTCCGGCCCAGAAGAGTGGTCAGTTAATGACATTCATTAGTGTTATTATTTTCATATATTAAGTTGAAACTGTCAGTCTGGGGGTCTTCTTTCTGGGTTTGAAAGAAACGAATGAAGTTTTCCCACTTATATAATAATTAAAAAAAAAAAAAAAAGGACAGTTCCTTGGGCACTCCTGCCAGGAGAGGAGGTTATCAATGCAAACCCATTAACATACGCATTTTTTAAGTATTCAGATGATAGCAAGAAAACGCCAGGGTCAGCACAAAGTAGCTTCGGTTTACTCTTGCAGTGTCCTTTCTTAAGGGGTGGAGGGAAGTGGGGAGGCCTAAATGTCCAGCGGGTTTGATTAATGGTTTGTTGTTGTTGTTTTTAGAAGAAAAACTTTTTTCTTGACTTGAGATTTGGGGATTTTCAAGTTCTAAATTGACTATCAGTGTCTTCAAAGATTAGAGAAGAATATTTGAACTTCCCAGATTGTGTGAAAAACTGTGGGAGTATTTCACATGTCTGTAGAATGATTAAAAAAAAAAAAATCTCAGCAAACACTCACTCCTGAGAGACTGACAGAAACATGCTGAAAAGTCGGGTGGAAATCAACACACCCGACACCATCCAGAGACAAACACAGCTTCCAGGAGAAACGCTGGGACAGCAGCGGGTTCTGAGTGAGTCGCTTTTCTTGTGGGTGGAACCAGCGTGCTTTGTGGACAGGCTGCAGAGTACGTGAGCCAAAGCCTTGGAAAATTCACACACAAGCCAGCAATGCAACAGGTTTTGGCTGCGCACAGATCCAGCCTCCACGAGGAGTCAAGCACCAAGAGCTGGCACAGAGACACAGCACAGATGTTGGTTGGCGTGGTTTCCCGTTGTGCCCACCCGCCCGATCCTTCGGCACCCTCCTCCGCCCCAGGTGATGCCAGCCGCCTTCCCATCCTCTCCCCGCTCACTCACCCTGTCTCCATGAGGTGTCTCCGTGAGCCCCACAGACACCTCCCTACTCTCAGACTCCTCTTGCAGAAAGAATGTTTGAAAAAAAAATTATGTATGATTTCCCTGCCCCATGCAGCCCTGTATGCTTCATGTACGATAATTTGAAAAACATGATTCTCAGAGACTTCACTTCTCTGGAAAAAGAGAGCGTAGTGTGCTAAGGAAGGTAACTGAGGTCCCACAGGGGCTCCTCATCATGCTCCCTCGCGCATGGGAAACTTGAGTTCACCATTCGATTTTCCACTTGCAGCAGCGAACAGATGTCTCCCCAGCCCCCTCTGCTAAAAACCTAGAGCGCTGCATCCCAGGAACAGATTAAAGTAGTAGCTGGAAGCATACCCAAGCTGAGGATTTACAGATGTTCAATAAAACCTGCAAACAGCCCACCAAAATCCCTGCGCAGAGCTGGAAAGGGCACACATCCAGCTCGGTTGGAAATGGGTCCACGGTGAGGGAAGGAAACAAGAATCATAGCTGTTCCAGATATGCATGTCACAAAGGATGCTGAGGAACTCAAGCGCATCCTTCAAGAATAGCAACTTTTCAATCCATCACAGTCTGTTTCTGAACTTCAGAATTCTCATTTCGCCATTAAAAATGTTCAGTTTAGTCAGAGGATATTCCAGATATCGTACTGCCAAGGAACAGTGAGATGCACAAGCCGAGGCAAGCTTGGCGTGAGGCAGAGAACGCAAATACCCTGAGAAGTCGCCGGGTAGCCGATCGGAGGGCTCGGCACCAAACAGGCAACCCCGTCTTATTATCCTTCTCTCGATTGCCCTATTTGGACACATTTGTAAAAGCATTGCTCACCCCCACGCCTTTATTCCCCAAATACAGCAGATGGCTTCAGTGCAGTGTTTCAAATCAGATGTTAGGCAGAGACGAAGCCAGAGCCCAGAGCATCTGGGTTTTCCAGAAGCAGAACGCGGAGCATGTGAGAGGATTCAGAGATAACAGAGGGGAGAGATTGTTCAGGGTATTTACCAGGCCATTTTAGCCAGCGGGAGAATAACCCCCCAGACTTGTGTGATTATTCTTTCTTTAACCTCAGTGGGAAGAAAAGGTGTGGGTTCACAAACCACCGTGAGGGTGGAAATTTTAGGTAGATTTCTTTCTTCACTACACACAAATACACACACACAGACAAGATGCCATCACCATTTTTCTATCTACATTATTTTAAATGGGGTATTAAAAAGAGATATACATGAGGATCAAGATAGGGGGAAGAAAAGAAATAATTCAGCTCAATGCAATGTTCATGTTTTTCAAAAACCTGAGTGGGTTGGGTTCAAAAGGACACACTACTGTCTCTGAAAATTATACTTTGTCTTTTTAAAGATTGTCAGGTACAGAGTTAGTTAAATTGTGAGAAGACACAAGGTGTAGAAATCACTTGATTTTATCAATATCTGAAAAAAGATTGAGGAATCGGAATGACGTCATAGTGTCCAGTTGGTTCCTCGTCAGCCTTGTTGCACTGCCAGCTTGTTAGTAACAATAACAGGCTGTGAGATCTTATGCATTCTATGAAATCTCCGTGACCCCACTTCGCTCATTTGTACAGTGAGGGGGTAAGCCCCATCTTGCACTGATATTCACTTACTTAGCATACTTAATACGATATCTTGCGCACGAGTGCTGAGGAAGTGATAGTTAATCATTATTCATAACAAGAGAAACTTCCCGTATCTGTCACTACTGTTCTATCAGTTATCTCTAAACACTGGCTGCTTTAACTTAGAAAAACAGAGACTAGGCAGCTCAGACCTAGATCATGACCCTGGCTGGGCCCATGGAGAAATGGGGAAATGGGGAGAAATGGGGAAAGCAGGTGCTGACGTCATACCTCACTTCTAGGAAGTAGAGCAAGCCCACCATTATCCTATCCTCATCTGGTGCATTTTCTCATTTCACCAATGGTTTCTCTCGGGGACTGTTTAGAATGGGAATATGGGCCTTAAAACTTTACTTCTTCCTATTTCTGAAATCTTTTTTGAACCTACCTAAAGATATGCGCTTCTTGATCCTTAAAGTTATTTCAAAATAATATATACATTTGTGTGTTCCCCACTTTGAGAAGTAATGGCTAGTTGAAAAGGCCTAAGAATAAACCAATGGAAATTATAAATAAAGCTCGAGCACATAGGGTTCTACTCCCTGCTATTCTTTCTGTGTTTCCCTAGTGAACAGTATCCATTTCACTGAGTGTCTGTGCAAGCCAGAAAAATGAGAATTATCCTAGACATTTTTTCCCACTTTCACCTTCTCCTTCCCCCTTTTCTTCCTCATACCTTATCCGATAAGGTTATATAATGCCTTGCCCATTGTATATATTTGATGAATATTTGTTGATTCAATACCACTAATACCTAAAAGTTATATAGGGCTTACTACGTGCCAGACCCTCTTTTAAACATCTTGTATGTATTCGCTTATATAATTTTCACAACTCCATCATCCCCATTTAACGGATGAGGAAAACTGAGTCACAGAGGATTTAAGTGGCTTGCTCAGAGTTACATGGCTAGTAAATAGTAGAACTGCTTCTCTTTTTTTTTTTTTCAATGTTTGTTTATTTTTGAGACAGAGAGAGACAGAGCATGAACGGGGGAGGGGCAGAGAGAGAGGGAGACACAGAATCTGAAATGGGCTCCAGGCTCTGAGCTGTCAGCACAGAGCCCGACGCGGGGCTTGAACTCACAGACCGTGAGATCATGACCTGAGCCGAAGTCGGACGCTTAACCGACTGAGCCACCCAGGCGCCCCTAGAACTGCTTCTCAAATCCGGTCAGTTTAGTTTCAGAGTCCATGTGCTCAACCACTGTTCTTTACTGTCTATTTCAATCTTGAGACATTTATTTTAATCCTGCCACCAGAGTCACATATATTCATTCCAAGTTGAATAAAACAGTATATTGAGTATATTGCATGTGTTTAGCTATTGTGTTTCTCTAGTCTGTCCTACAGATACTATTTTTTAAGTTTGTCTCACCTTCCCAATTAAGTAGGTGCAACCTGGGCCTCTAGAGTCGCATGGACACTAGTGTGGAGGAATATAAGGTAGACCCATCGCCCCTCCCTTGCAGGCTTATGGCAGCCCAGTTTCTCATACGCACACAAGTCAGCAGGATAGGGAGCAGCAGGAGAGAAGCATCAAAGGTAAACTGAGAGCAGCATATGAAGGGAAAGAAAGGAACACAGACTTGATTCAGTAACCTATTATGATGAATTTGAAGTCCACAGCAGGGTGTGAGGTGACCCAAGCTGTGTTTTAGGAAGGTCAGCTTGATAGCGGTGCAAAGGACAGGGTGGCGTGGGGATAGGCTGGAAGCAGGGATACCAATTTGTCAACTCATCCCCCAGCCAACTCTGCTGAGCCATCATGAGAGCTCCAAGCTGCGCAGCGCAAATGGGAATGTACAGATCAAGTTGAGAGATAACTTGGAGGTAGAATTGGCCTCCGTGCCTCGTTAGATGAGAGGGTGAGGGAGAGGAGACAAACGCATTCTCAGAGACAAGGAGAAAGGGAGTATCAGTGGGTTTCAGTGGTGAACAAGACGCACATGGCCTTGCCTTCCTGCAGCTTATGGTCTAGTGCAGACACACACTACACAAGTAAGTTAATAAATGATGTCAAGTCCTACAAAAGAAACCAATAGAATATGAGGTGGCAAGGAGGATAGGAGGTCCACATAGAGGCAGGGAAATAAGCAGCGACGCCTTGCATCATAGAATCCAAGGGAGTAGCAAATCTCAGCAAGAAAGAGATGGCAACCCATATCAGACGTTAGGAGGTTATATGATTTAACGTTAGGTGACCATAATGGCTTTGGAGAGCAGAACTGTAGAGTGGATGGGCTGAAACATCATGGTCAATCGGTTTGAGAGTGACGGAGGCATGAGAAAGCAGGGAAAATCAACCCATAAGGTGCTTTGTGGAAATTCGGCAGAGGAAGAGAAATAGGGGCAGCTGGAAAAGGCAGCAGGTTTGCAAGGACTTTCCTAAGATGAGGGCAAGCGTCAGTGCTTCGTGGCCTAAGGGAGAGGTGAAAACTGCAGAAGAGGAAAGGGCACAGAGGAAAGAGAAGAGAGGATTAAGAACAGAGTTGCACACATGAGTCTTGAGATGAGTAAGAACGCTTCACCCAGAAGACAGCGTGTCGTCGGGGGGCTAAGAAGGTAAAAGAGCCAGGTGCTCTTATCTGACTACTGAAGGAGATCAGGAAGCAGCCTAGGAAATGCTTGCCTCTCCAGGTGGCTGCGTCTGAGAGACAACACCACCATCTTACAGAGACAGCTGCATACTAGGAGAGAATCCTGAAGTAGTCTGTTGTTACAAATTCAATACACAAACGACACTTGCAAAGTCACACCAGCATTTATCTCAAGAAATCAATGAAAAGTATTAAGTGGTTCTGATTTTCCTTTTACTATCAGAAACAGGAAAAGTCTAGTAAGGTGTTTGGATAGACATTATTTAAATCAATTACTTACAAATAATTAAATTTATTTTCAAGTACAACAAAATAGGAAAATCATTTCAACTGCCTGTTTTAGATGGATGTATTTCCACAGTGGGCAATGCATAAGCAGGAGGAAAAGAAAAGAGAAGGCGATAACATTTACTGAGCACCTACTGGGTGCCAAGTGTCTTGTTCAGATATACGATGCTTGTCCTCACCTAATCCGAATACCCTGTGAGGTAGACACTCTTAGAGATGAAACTGAGGCTCACACATGTTAAAGAGCTGTTCTCCTGAATGATCATCTTTTGATGTAACCCCGCTGACATGTTTACGTCTAGAGAGTGGCTTGGTATCAACCTCTAGAACACCATGTTTGGCACCCCCACCAGCATGGTAACCCCAGAGCACTAAACATTCCCATCCTCAGGATTTATAACAGGAAGGACCTTCATTTCAGTCACAACCATTTGTAGTATACATGGCCTCAGACATCTTTCTTGCCCACAGTCCTCTCTCTGGCAATTGCCTGGACCTTAGCCCTCGCTGAAGGGACAGGCCCAGGTGGTTTTATTCAACACCTCTGCTCTTTGATCATAGCTCATGGGATATCCCAGAATGGAACATTTTATCCAAAGCCAAGGGCTGGTCAGCTGTTCTCTAACAAGACTCTAACTGACACTGAGAATGTACCAAATTGTGATGGGCTCTGGAACTAAGAACTATGTAGGTCTGAGGGCAAAACCAAAGCCATGAGTAGGTTCTAGCATGGGCCATGAGAGCAGCAAGCAAGAATAGAGAAGAAGCTGATCTGAGAAGAGAATGGAAAAGCAACCTAGAGAATGAGGGGTAAGAAACCACATAGCCTCAGGGAAAGAGAGATTATATCCATTCCTGACTCCTGTCTATTTGGGGTTTTCCTATACTTAATCCCTACACTTAACCTTTTGCCCATGACATCGTCTAATGTAGCTTTATAATAAACTCTACTTTTTAAATTTGTAAATAAGATTATTGACTAAAAAACTGCTCATTTAACACAAAATACGGCATTAACAATATAGCAACACTAGCTAACATTTAGTGCTATACATTCAAAGTGCCGTCCATTCATTAATTCATTTGATCCACACAGCAAGGTGTTAATTCTATTCTCACTTTACAGGTAAAGAAACAGTGATGCAGAAAAGTGAACTCCACTGTAAATTCATTCCCTAGCACAAGTGGGACCCTACTTCCACCCCCAAATAAACTCTACTTTGCCTGTGTTTCTACTCAAAGTTAATTCAGGTCTTAAATCCAAGAGGGTTTTCCAGCCAGTTTAATTGGTAGAGTGGGAGTAATTCATTTCTTTTTCAACTGTAGCAACAAGTTGAAAATAGCTACAGAAAACAAAATTTATTCCTGAACCAAAAATTAAAACTTAATAATGCACAAGCAAATTGCATTGAGCTTTTATCACATTTTGCCCTTGCTGAACATTTTTGGCTTCAGCAGCTGCTCCATGAAATGTAACTGTCACTACAGTGAATAAATAAGCAACTATTGCTGTGATACAGCTGCCCCTTCTAACAACATTAGGGTAAAGCCTTTAGTGAAACCACAGGCCAGAAGAGAGCTGCATTTTTGCTGAATACGGATGGGATTTCATGTGGTCTATAGCAATCCCCTGAGATTACAGTGTATCTAGAAGGACGAATGGGCTTCATAGTGGACATTTACTATGTGTCCTGCCCAGGAGACTTTCCTTCTGGGAATTTTTCCAAACTTAAGTCCATTTTAACTGTGTGATTCCTATAGAAGAACTGCCATTTTTCTCCAAGACCTTGCCTACCTGGCCACAGCCAGTTGGCCCAAGCGAGGCCAACCAGAGCCTTCCCTTGGGATTCTGCACATTGGACCCAAGACAGAGAATCAGTGTCTAGGAATGAAAGACTTAAAATGTAAAACTTGGGAGCTATCAGTGGGCTATGTTTTCTACCACACAGAGGAAGGCAGCCTGCAGAGAGAATGAAGCTGACATTCAGAGACAAAAAAAAAAAAAAAATTCTAAAAGCATTTGAATCTCTAGTTACAGTAGTTCCTGGTTCTAACTGTATCACTCTTCTCTCCACATTTCACTGATCAATCCTTTCTTGGATTACATAGGCCAGTAAACTCTCCTTTTATTTCATTGGCTTGATTTAAGTTTCTGTTATTCTGTCTAAGAGTCCTAATACAATCTTATCACTTATTTTCAAATTTTTGGTCATTTGTAAGGGAAAACACACTTTCTTTTGCACAAAAACTTGACTAGCCTCACTATGTTTCTTTTCTTCCCCATGTTGTTTCCTCTAACCAATATCCCCCTACTACACAGACTAGCCTCCCAATTTCATGATTTTTGCAAGTATGTTAGTATTAGGGCCACCACGTTGCAGAACCTCAGGAGGGCCATTTGCAAATGTGAATCACATCCTCTGGAGTTTCACAACACATAGTCATATTCAGCAGCCCTACTGATACCCAGTATGGATTTTTTTTATTCTAAAGAGAGCATGACTGGCTTGTTTACTTACCAACGTTAGCATACAGTTTATGGAGAGCAAATGGCGGATGTGGCCTACAAACAAACCAATGTGCTGTATAAGAACAGAAACTTATATTCCACAACTAGAGACTTACTAAGCCATATCAAATGTGGGGTGCCAGTAGGAAAACAGTGCTGGCAAGGCCTGTGGGAGAATGAAGGACGTTGTGGGCTGGAAGAGGCCACAGCAGAGAGTTTCATGGGCCATTCAGGTTCTCATTCTTGTGGTCAGAAGTGAAGGTGAAAAGGGAAACTTAGTCTTCATTCAGTAATTCTGCTTATTAGAAGTCATCTATACAATACTTTAGTCAAATCCCAATGGCAGGGGCCCTCTAACCACACTGTACTTACCATACCAGCTCAGTCTGTCCAGAAGAAAAGGACATGGGCACCAGAACTTCCACCATAGATATTCACAGATATCCTATGAAGAAGTCTTTTGTATTTTGCAAGCCTCAGATTACACATCAATAAAAGAGCTTTGGCGAAGTCCATCACACCAGGAGTCATGGCTGGGTCCCAGGAAGGGCTTGGCAGAGGCTATTCCTACAGCCCTTGCCCTTGTCAAAACTTGGCAACTTGGAATCAGGGTGAACTAAACCACAATGAATAGGTTTAAGTTGAATAGGTTAAAGTTGATGAAGCAGAAAAAAAGAGGAGCAGGGGCATGGTTCCACATTCAACACAGGAGAATGAACATTCTTAAGGCCTTTTTTCACAGAGAAAGCCTTCTTTCTATCTTTAGCACCCCACTCCAGGTAGTTCAGTGGTTCTCACATTTAGGGAGCAAAAAAGTATCTATAGCCTTGCTACTCAAGGTGTTGCCAGAACAGCTGCATCACTGCCAGCGGAGAGCTGGTTAGAAATGCAGAATCACAGCTCTCCCCCAACCCTGCTGACTCAGCATCTGCATTGTAACACAGGCCCATGTGATTCACATGCACAGTACAGACAAAGAAGCACTGACTTGAGGTATTTATTGAAGATGCAGATTTCTAGGCATTGCATCTGAAAATTCTGATTCTGCAGGTCTGAGGATGGGCTCAGGGATCTATATTTTATTAAGTATCTCTGGTAATTTTTTTTCTGGATTTTCCTGGACCATACTTTGCAAAATACCATACCCCAAATTTCCCTTCATACTGGTTAAAATGATTTCTTATTCTTTCAACATATTTGAAGGAGTAAGGAAAGGAAATACAGAAAGGAACATTTTCATTCTTTCATAAGTAGCCAATGGTCAAAGAAAAACAAACTATCAAAGTCTATTTCTGTCCATTGCATATATCCTCCTTCTTAGCTAAACAAGCAATAGAAAGAGCAGGTGGGAAGACCAAAAAACAGGGAGCCAGAAGTGTGGGGAAAGTGGAACACCGGAGAGGCAACCAAGTGGAGAACACAGGGGAGAGAAGGGAAACAAAATGGATCATTGCCACAAGATCCATATCATGACTGTCATTAAGAATTAGAATTCACGCGATATGAAATAAACAGGACCTATTTGAAGCAACTTAAAACAGTCCTGAGAAACTTAACAGAATATTTGAATAAATAGAAAGTATATATCATTCCTGGATAGGAAAAGGGTATTATAAACTAACCAGTACTCCTTAAATTAACCTAGAAATATTTTTTTCAAGTTGACAAAGTGACAGAAGTTCATGTGCAAAAATAAACATTTCAAGAACAGAGGAAAATGAGGAGTTATAGCTTTATCAAATATGAAAATGCATTAGAAAGCTATGCTAATTAGAAAGTTTGCAATTGACACTAGTATAATCAGACCTAACAAATGTAGATATTCGGTATATTATAAGGTAAGTAATAATGTAATATAGTATATTTATTGAATAAATTTAATAAAAATTGTGGAATTATTTAATAATATTGAGCCAGTTGACTAGCCATTTGCAAAATTAAATTGCTGCTTATACAGAAATAAGTTGCAGGGGCCTCTAGGTGGCTCAGTCAGCTGACTGTCTGAATTCGGCTCAGGTGATGATCTCATGTTTCTGTGAGTTCGAGCCTTACATCAGGCTCACTGATGTCACAGAGCCCACTTTGGATCCTCTGTCCCCCTCTCCCTCTGCCCCTCCCCCACTCACTCTCTCTTTCTCTCTCAAAAATAAACAAAAATTTAATGGTCAACTAATCTCTGACAAAGCAGGAAAGAATACCCAAAGGAATAAAGACAGTCTCTTCAGCAAGTGGTGTTGGGAAAACTAGACAGCAACATGCAGAAAAATGAACCCGGACTACTTTCTTACACCAACCATACATAAAAATAAACTCAAAATGGATGAAACACCTAAACATGAGTCAGGAAGTCATCAAAACCCTAGAGGAAAAAGCAAGCAAAAACCTCTTTGGCCTCGGCCGCAGCAACTTCTTACTCAACTCCTCTCCAGAGGCAAGGAAACAAAAGCAAAAATGAACTATTGGGACCTTATCAAAATAAAAAGCTTCTGCACAATGAAGGAAACAATCAGCAAAACTAAAAGGCAACCAACGGAATGGGTAAAGATATTTGCAAATGACATATCAGACAAAGGATTAGTATCCAAAATCTATAAAGAACTGATCAAATGCAACACCCAAAAAACAAATAACCCAGTGAAGAAATGGGCAAAAGACATGAATAGACCCTTCTCCAAAGAAGATATGCAGATGACTAACAGACACATGAAAAAATGCTCAACATCACTCATCATCAGGGAAATACAAAACACAATGAGATACCGCCTCACACTTGTCAGAATGGCTAACATGAAAAACTCAGGCAACAACAGGTGTTAGCGAGGATGCAGAGAAAGAGCATCTCTTTTGCACTGCTGGTAGGAATGCAAACTGGTGCAGCCACTCTGGAGAACACTATGGAGGTTCCTCAAAAAACTAAAAATAGAACCACCCCACGACCCAGCAATTGCACTACTAGGTATTTATCCAAAGGATACAGATGTGCTATCTCGAAGGGGCACATGCACCCCAATGTTTATAACAGTGCTATTGACAATAGCCAAAGTATGGAAAGAGCCCAAATGATCATCAACAGATGAATGGATAAAGAAGGTGTGGTGTGTGTATATATATACACACATATATACACATATATATACATACATACACACACACATATATATATATGTGTGTGTGTGTGTGTGTGTGTATATATATATATATATATATATATATATATATATATATATGTAATGTAGTATTACCCAGTGAACAAAAAGAATGAAATCTTGCCATTTGCAATTATGTGGATAGAACTAGCAAGTATTATGCTATGCAAAATTAGACCATCAGAGAAAGATAAATATCATATGACTTTACTCCTATGAGGAATTTAAGAAACAAAACAGATGAACATAAGGGAAAGGAAGGAAACTCTTTAATATAGAGAGCAAACAGAGGGTTGCTGGAGGGATTGTGGGAGGGGGGTGGACTAAATGGGTAAGGGGTAGTAAGGAATCTACTCCTGAAATCATCGTTGGACTATATGTTAACTTACTTGGATGTAAATTATAAATAAATAAATAAATAAATAAATAGAATTTTAAAATAATAAATTGCAAACGGAACAAAAATTCAAATATATAAATAAGAAAGCACAAAAATACTAATATAACACCTAGATGAATAATCTTTATTATTACTCAAGAATGGGAAAAGCCATAAAGAAATTGCTAAATTTGAATGCATAAATCCTAAAAAGTTCTTTTTGACAAAAGTCAAAATAAAAACTGTAAACTTAGAAAAAAATTACAAAACATACAAGGACTAATTATATGAAAAACAAAATAATCTAACAGAAAAATTGGGAAAACACATAAACCAGCCACTTATATTAAAAGAAATATAAATTGTCAGTAAATATATGAAAAGATATTCAATATCACTCATAACTGTGGATCCTGAGAAAGTTAACAGAAACCCATGGGGGACGGGAAGGAAAAAAAAAAAAAGAGGTTAGAGTGGAAGACAGCCAAAGCATAAGAGACTCTTAAAAACAGAACAAACTGAGGGTTGATGGGGGGTGGGAGGGAGGGGAGGGTGGGTGATGGGTATTGAGGAGGGCACCTCTTGGGATGAGCACTGGGTGTTGTATGGAAACCAATTTGACAATAAATTTCATTAAAAAACATTACATTAAAAAAACATATCACTCATAATTAATAAATGCAAATTAAAACAAAAATGAGATATCATATTTTACAGACTACCAATGATTTTCATAGTTTTCTAATATTTAATCTTGAATCTCATACATCATTGGCAAGATTATAAATTAGTACCAATTTTGGGGAGGGGGCACTATGGCAATATTAATCCAAGTTGGAAATGCTATACTCTTTGACCAATGAATTTCACCTGTAGGGATTTATCCTACAAAAATAGTTGATATATGTGTAAAATTATCTGTAGGATATTTGTAATAGCAAAAAACTAAAAACAACCTTCAACAGAGAATTTGATAAATGCATGATAGTACATCTATACCATAGACTTTCATGCAAATACGAGAAAAAACAGGGTGTATCTACGTCTACCTCTGTGGAAGGATGACGAAGAAATACTGGCTGAATGGTCAGAGGCAGTTCGTTTCAGAGCAGGATACGTAGTGCCACCCTTGATTAAAGGCATGACATCCGAAAATAGACTGCCTACTTTGCAACCAGGTCTCCTACTAATGAACTCAATGACCTTAAAGGAACTACTCAACCACACTGTGCCGCATGGTCCGTATATTTAAAATGGGAATAACACTATGCGCTTTAAGGGTTGTTGTGAGGCCTATACGAAATAGTCATGTAAATAATTTAGCACCGTGCTGAACATATAGTTAGCACCCTGCACAAGAAACTACTCACAGCGGTTCTCTCTGGGAAGTGTGGCTGAGCTTAGAGTTTGCATGAGACTTTTATTTTATACTTTTCTACTCTGCTTGATTTTCTTCAATTCAAACATATTACCTCTACAATAAAAACTTCTCAATTTAAATTTAAAGTTAAAGAATCCTATCAGAAATTGATTTTAAAAGACTGTTCCATGAGTATTTCAGTATTTGTCATATTATCAAGTTAAATTCCCCTCAAAATAAATGTCTATACTCTTTCCTCAAATAATAAAACCAAATGGCAGCTCTCTAGCATCTGTAAATCTCACACTACCCATCCAGACAGGAGGGCTGAATTTGCTTGGTGAAGGATAATAGCAGTGAGTCATAAGGCTTAAGTTGACTTATTTGTTGTTATAATAAACCATTATTCATTCATTCTCCGAAGTATATAAGGCAGACTGACCTTGGCGGCATTCTTTAGAAGTGCGAAGACTATAAGCCAAATATCTAATCATCAGAATCAAAATCTGATTTCTGGATCATCAGAAAAATCGGCCTCTTCTGCTGCCAAATGATCCTCCTGCTGACCACATTTTCAGTCAATCAGAATATAATCCTATCACGGGCAGTGAGCGAGCGTGAGGATTGCATTTTGTTTCATAGCTGGTCTAAACATGATTACTGCTTTCATCACACAGCCATATCATCAAGTCAATAAGGATTTTCTATACTGACTTTTCATGTTGCACAGACTGTATAGAGGAACTAGGGTAATTCCAATTTGCTGCACAAAACCCAGCTCTTCAGAGAATAGATTAGTCCCTGTTCACCTTGGCTTGTTCAGGATAAACCACAGTACTACCCACCAGTCCAGAAGTATATTTCTCTTATTCCAAACATATGAAAAGCTCACCAACTCTAAGTCCTCTTAAAAATAGGTTCCTCTTTTAAAAACAGACTTTCCTCTTACTCAAGCCATGATGCTGTGAAAATTGCAATATTGCATTTCATTCTTTGCACATCCCTATATTTAAAAAAAAAAATCACAAAACCGTCTCCCCTTTTGAAACCCAGAGTTGCAGAGCACAGCAACTACTAGCCCAACAGGATTTTATGGACAGGAACCAACTGTCAAAATATTCTTCCAGCCTCGAATGTAAGCTCAGTCCCAACAGGACACAGAATCACATCTTTCTGCCCAAAGCTCCATGGCCCCAGAGCTGACTATGAAGAAATGAGCCAACAGTGCAGGAAAATATTTCCTTGAAAAGTCTTGTGGCTTGTCATGAGAAGCAGAAAAAGTCCTAAGGATTTGTAAAAAGAGAAGAAACATGTGTCATAGTTATCTTTGTAAAATAGAAGAAAAATAAATAGATCAGGAGTCATCACAACTACTTTTCTCTTACCACCAATTTATCTCTTGCTCCAAAAAGCATACAAATTTTACCAGGAACACTGCAAATCTTCTATACTGAATAACAAAAATTTCCTATTGATTCCATGTGTCTGTTCACCTGTTACAACCATTTCAAAGAAAAACATCCAGAAAGCTATTAATAGTCACCATCTTTATTTCCTTACCCCCCAATCTCTCTTCATCCCATTCTAATCAGACTTCTGTTCCCATGATGGCACAGTAACTGCTTTTTTTCAAGTCACCAGTGAACTTTACATTACCAAATATAATGGTCATTTTCCTGATCTTATTCAATTCAACTTCCCAACCACCACCTCAGTGTAAAATTCTCTTCTTTTCTCAGTTATGACATTATGGTATCTTTGTTTTCCTACTAAACACAGGTGTCTCCTTCTTGGTCTCAGTTGCCATTCATCATCCTTTGCTTCCCTCTGAACCCTCACATGTCCAACACTGGGGCAAGGCCTCTCTTTTCTGTCTTCCCTTACCCCCTTGGGATCTCATCCAGTCCTATGGTTTCAAATACCACCCATATATTGATGACTTCCATGAGAGATCCCTGTACAAGTATCTCCCTTAAACTCTAGCCAGATATTCAAACATCTAGGTGACATTTCCACATCAATGCCTAGTAGAGATCTCAAACTTAATGTGTAGAGGTCTCAAACTTAGCAAAACTCCTAATTTTCTCCCCCAAACTTGCTCCTCTTCCAGACTTCCCTGTTTCAGTAATGTCTTTATCATGAACCCAGTCTGTAAGCCAAAACCTACAATCATCCTTAACCTCTTTCCCTTATCACCCCTATATCAAGTCCAATAATCTAACTCCATAGAATATCTCAAATGCATCCATTTATCTTCATTACCCCTCCCTCTACCCTAGCCCAAGACACAATTTATTTCCCTCACCTGACCTTATGCAATAGCCTCCTAATTGTTCTCTCTGGCTACCAAGGAAATCTTTTAAAATATTAATCAGATTGGGGTGTCTGGGTGGCTCAGTCAGTTAAGTGTCAGACTTCGGTGCAGGTCATGATCTCGCGGTTTATGAGTTTGAGCCCTGCATCAGGCTCCGTGCTCACAGCTTGGAGCCTGGAGCCTGCTTTGGATTCTGTGTCTCTTTCTCTCTCTGCTCCTCCTCTGCTTGCACTCTGTCTCTGTCTCAAAAAAATAAACATTAAAAAAACTTTTAAAATATTAATCAGTTCATGTTTCTCCCTTGTCTAAAATTTTCCAGTGGTTCTCTACCATTCTTAGAGAAATATCCACATTTCTTATGCTGCCTTCAATGCCCTGTATGATTTGGCCCCTGACTTGAATGAGCTTATCTCTCTCTCCCTCATTGCAGTCCAGGCATGCTGGCTCTTTTTCTAATCCTTGAACATACTGAGCTTTATCTCACTTCAAATGTTTGCACAAATAATGTACTCTACCTAGAAGCTTCTTCCTCTGAATCTGCCATGGCTGGTTTCTTCTGGTCATAGTAGATCTTGGGTTAAATGGAATCACTCCAGATTAACTTCTCTGACCACATACCTAAATAGTCCACCGATCCTATCTCCTTTTGTCACTCTCTATAAAAACCTCCTACTTTATTCCTCCATAACATTTATAACTGTCTGAAATCACTATTTTTAGAAATTGTCTATTTTCTACCCCACCCCCATTAGAATATACACTCCATGAAAACAAGAACCATAGCCATTCTGGATCCCTACTACACAGAAGAATATTTGGCACATAGTAAGAACCCAATAAAATGTGAGAAGAGTTAACAAATAAATGAATACCAAAGACAGTGCAAATGTAAGCTTTGCTTCCATTTATTCAACCATTCCAAATATTTATCAGGTGCTTTGTTGTGATGTCCAAGCTGGATACAACAATAAGCAAATGTTCCTCTGCCTTTGAGAAGGAGCATCCCCAAAACCAAATTCATCAAGAACTACCAAAGAAGAGCCACAGGAAGTAGATAAACTAGAAGGAAAGTGTATAGATCTTGGTTTTTGTGACATCAATCACTATCTGTGGGTATCTACAAAACTGAAAAAGTAGGCAGCTTTCAAAGAATGTGGAGGATGAAAGTCAGCCTGGAATAATCAAGAGATAATTATTATAGAAAATAAAATTGTTGTAGGAACAAAGTAACCCATCTGTTTAGAAACTGAAAAGGAAGAATTAAGAAGGAAAAATATAATAAAAATAACAGAGGTATTTTTGAGCTTGGTAATGACATAAACTGGACAGGTATGAAAGAAGGAAAGGCAAGAAAAGAGGAGAAAAGGCAGGGAGAAAGAAAAGGATGGAAAATAAAATGAAAGACAAAAGAAAGGAGAAAACAAGAGTAGCACAGAGAAAAAGATGTAAGGGAAAGCAAAATGAATGTGAGTCAGTAATCAAAGACAGAGGCTGGGGAGACCATAAAGTCTGATAAGAGTCAGACAGAAATTGGGTATGAGTTGGAAGTTCCACTCAACTTCCAAAGGCATTCCAAAGGCATGGACTGAAGCTTACTTTGTATTCCCAGTTCCTAGTGTACCTGATTGTTAAGTTGGAAGTTGTCACTGAGGTTCCATGATATGATGGAAAATTCCAAACTGAGATAACAACTCACAGAAGTTTCAAAGTGGTGCTATATTAATCAGCTCAAGCTACCATAACAAAATATCACAGACTGCGTATTTGAACAACAGGAATTTATTTTCTCACAGTTCTGGGGATAGAGGTTCAAGATCAAGGTGCTATTAGTGTTAGTTTCTGGTAAGACCTCTCCTCCTGTCTTGGAGATGGGCACCTTCTCACTGTGTCCTCACAAAGCCTTTTCCCTGTGTACATGAGGAAAGAGGGAAAGAGTCCTGGTATCTCTTTCTCTTTTCATAAGGACACCAGTTCTGTAGGATTAGGGCCCCATCCTTAGGACCTCATTTAACCTTAATTGCCTCTTGAAAAGCCCTATCTCCAAATACAGTCACATTCAACATGAATTTGGGACAGGGGGAGGACACAGCTCAGTCCACAACAAGCACCAAGAACCAGTTAGATAGCTCTAAAACTCTCAAGGAGAAAATCGATGCATTAAGAAAATGGAGATAAAAAGATGTATGAGACAGTCTTCTTTGGGAAAACTCTGGAGATGATATACTCTCTGCCTCCAAGGGTGGTAGAGGAGCTGCCTGACCTCTCAGCTCAAGCATAGCAGGAGGGGCTTCAACTTGACCATTGAAAGATGGAGGTGGGGTGCTTGGGTGCCTCATTCAGAGCATCTGACCTCGGCTCAAGTCATGATCTCGTTGTTCATGGGTTCAAGCCCCGCACTGGGCTCTGTGCTGACAGCTCAGAGCCTGGAGCCTGCTTCGGATTCTGTGTCTCCTCTCTCTGGCCCTCCCCCACTCATGCTCTGTCTCTCAAAGATAAATAAACATTAAAAAAATTAAAATAAAGAAAGATGGAGGCCTTGTCGTGTGTACCCTATATTTCAAGTTAAAAAATAATTTTTTAAGAGAGAGAGAGAAGGCATGTGTGTGTGTGTGCGTGTGTGTGTGTGTGTCGGTGTTTCTGTGCACACGCGCATGTGCACACATGTGCAGGGGAGGGGCAGAAGGAGAAGGAGAATCTTAAGCAGGCTCCACATCCAGCTCAGCACTGAGCCTGATTCAGGGCTTGATCCCACAACCAGGAGATCATGATCTGAGCTGAAATCAAGAGTAGGATATTTAAGCTACTGAGCCACCCAGGCACCCCGTGTCCCCTATATTTCTGGTGCAAAGCCTAGGAGAATGGTCTTTTTTTAATTTTTAAAAATGTTTATTTATTTTTGAGAGAGAGAGAGAGAGAGAGACATGGAGTGCAAGCAGGGGAGGGAAAGAAAGACAGGAAGACACAGAATCTGAAACAGGCTTCAGGCTCCAAGCTATCGGCACAGAGCCCAATGTGGGGCTAGATCGCACAAACTCTGAAATCATGACCTGAGCTGAAGTTGGACACTTAACTGACTGACCCACCCAGGTACCCCTCCAGGAGAATGGTCTTGATGCATATCTGAAGAATCTGGAAATGAGAGGTTGTGCTCATCAGCCTGAGGTGGTGCTAAGGTATTATAGAGGGCTTTCTTTGAGAAGTAACTGTACCCCCACCAGCATCAGGGCAAAGAATACATAAATGTTTCCCACATGGGGGGAATACAGCCCGGAGCTAGTTTATGTGCTGCCCAAGAGGACCACATGGAAGGGTCAAGGATGCCAACAGAGAGAGTAGTATCTACATTGAACCCCTGGAAAGCTAGGGGCTAAAGGAGATATTGGCTACCAGGAGAAAATGTACTCCTCCAGCATTTAATTCCAGGGTCCCAGCAGAGAGGCTCCTAAGAATCCATGGAAACCAGTGCAAGGAACTCAGCTTTGAATAGCTGAGTCAGAAAATGAGCCCCGAAAATGCAAAACTATCTTATGATAGTACCAGTCAAGTGAGAACTTTCCATTCTCACTTTTCCCACCTGCCCCTTTGTGCTCCAAGAGTAAGGGGCCAGAACCTACAACTAGCAACCTAGGAAAGAATGCACAAAAGAAAAAGAAGGAAGTATACTGTAGCTCTTAACAAGGCAGGTCAATACCCACCAGAAGCTTGGGGAAAGGAGAATGTTGAATTCGAAGTCAAGTTAGGTTTTATATTGGACCAAGCATTCTAGTTATGGAACTAAGATTACAAAAGTCATGGAGTTTGCCAGAGTTTTTATTCTGTGCAGGAAAACAACATCCATATCTAAAAAATTTCAAGGAACAGTAGTAGGAAACCTAGAGGTGCCTACCGATTACATCTCATAAGTCATGCTTGTTCAGCATATTGGCTATGCTAACATAGGGCCGGCCACACAGGACATTCAATACACTTTTTGATCAATGTAAATAAAATCATTTAAAAATACTGGCTAACTCATATAGTATTTAATGTGCTTCACTTATGTACTTTAATGTTTCACTGAATGTTTACAATAGCTCTGTGATTGATGTAGGCACTATTATTATCTGTATGAATGGGGAAATTGAGGCACAGACAAGTACCCTGAAAACAGGATCTGTGTATTGGAAGCTCCACTAGACATTGAGCTTCCAGAAGGAACAGAACACAGCTAGGAAGGAGAAGAGCCAGGATTCATACCCAGGCAACATGTCTCTGGAGGCACTCTCTTTACCTCCATCCTGGTCTGCCCTCTCAAATTAGCAAACATTTTGTTGGCTGTCTACTATGTACCTTATGTTGTATATTCAACAATGGTAAGCCAGATACAGCCCTGTCCTCAAGGAATTTACATTCTAGAAAGGAAAACCAAATAACAAACATGTAAATACATAAATACAAGAGCAATGCAAGAAATAAAGGTACGCACAGGTGGAAGGTACGCACAGGACCACTTTTAGGTGTGTGGCCAGAGAAGATCTCTCAGAAAAGGTGACATTTCTGAGTAAGCACGGGAAGGAGCAAGCCAGCCATAGCAAGAGGGGGATTTTTAAAATCAAGTAAAAGAGCAGATTTGCCACTGATCTTGTAAAATGTGCCTTAAATAGAACGTGATCTGACAGAGGTTAAAATGTGATATGCTTTGTGTCATATTTTAAGAAATGATATCAACATTTACTTAAGAAGCTGGAAGAACAAACCTCCATGTGCGCAAACCCCTCCTCCACCCCCAGGCAGAGGCTGAGATGGGAAATGACTTGGGCTAAGCATTTAATGAGCCGTTAGGAGGCTCTTGATGGGCCCTTGCTCTGCCTGCAGCTAGGTGAGCATCTACATGACATATGTGGCTCTGGGGTAGCTCTCTTTCTATTCCTTTTGGACCAAAAGAAACACAATATAGGGGCACCTAGGCGGCTCAGTCGGTTGAGTGTCCGACTTCGGCTCAGGTCATGATCTCACAGCTTGTGAGTTCAACACCCGTGTCGGGCTCTGTGCTGACAGCTCAGAGCCTGGAGCCTGCTTCAGATTCTGTGTCTCCCTCTCTCTCTGCCCCTCCCCTGCTCACACTCTGTCTCTCTCTCTCTCTCTCAAAGATTAAAAAATAATAATAAAGGGGCGCCTGGGTGGCTCAGTCGGTTAAGCAGCCGACTTCGGCTCAGGTCATGATCTCACGGTCCGTGAGTTTGAGCCCCGCGTCGGGCTCTGTGCTGACAGCTCAGAGCCTGGAGCCTGCTCCAAATTCTGTGTCTCCCTCTCTCTCTGCCCCTCCCCTGCTCACACTCTGTCTCTCTCTCTCTCTCAAACATTTAAAAAAAATTTAAAAATATTTTTAAAAAGAATTTAAATGTGGGAGAAGAGAAGAAGGAAGATGAGTTAAACTCTTATGCTACATAAAACAGCGAGGGGTACTATCATCCGAACACCTCAACTGGTGGATACAAACAAGTGGGGCAGGTATGAAAGTGTTTCTTGCTGAGTTGCAACCATACTGTCTCAGAGAATTAACAGTTGACCTTGAGAAGTGTGCATGTGTGTGTATCCGTCTGTCTTTCTGTCTGTATATATGCATGTTCCAACAGCTTGAATTTTGAGAAAAATAAAGAAGTATGTTTCCATCTCTACCCATTGGACAACCTCCTCGGTGACCAGGTTGGGCGTTCAGGTAGACTCTGGACTGTCTACACAGACTCAGAGTTTCGTATATATGAGGCTACAGGGGGGAGCTATTAGTCCAGACTGAGTTATTCACATTTAAGAACTGGGGATGGGGATTAAGATCCTCTGTGGATGGCAGGTACATAGAGAGTCATGTGGTGAAGATAAGAAAAAAGGACACACTCCTGCTGAAAACCCTGACTTAGAAACAGTGCAAAATTAATAACCAGGGAATTGACAAGAGAATTCCCATCTAAAGATGGGTCTGCCATGAAATACGGTCTGGGAAAGGTCGTATATAGGCACAGCTTTAAACATCCTTGTAGTTAATCATATACCTGGCAACTCTGTGAGACGGTCCTGCAGAAACAAGAGATGGCAGCCAAAGGAAGCTTGGTAGGCCACATTCTCACTCCTCTGTGGCTGCACCAAGGGAGCTGCTTCCTGCGGAGGGAGGTACAGTGGAGACGCTAGGAGCAGGGATTTCAGGCAGGGGCAACTGCAGGGGTGGGAGGGGTTGGAGACGTGCGGGGAATGGAAGGAGTACATGACGATAGGGTGGGCAATGTGGCAGCAGGTATGAAATGGCCCCTCTTCCTTCCTCTGTCGTCATAGGAGGGAACTCTACGGGGGAAGGAAAAGTGGACTCTCAAGTAATAGAATCCCTGACCATGTTGGAAACCTAAAATTCTATGTGCTGTCCACTTTGGCCCCCTCAGGCCAATGTAGCTATTCCTTTTGTATATAGTTCTTCTCTGGTAAGAAGCCAAGTATTGAAACCCACTTCTTCCCAGGGAGACAAAAGCCCACTCAGGCCTCCAGCATTGGCTGGCCACTGCCAGATCAACGAGCCCACCCAGGGGAGAGTGGGAAGGTTGCCTGAGGAGGCTTTGCTTTTTAAATGCGCCTTTTCTTTGTATCCAGGCAGGAAGGAAGCCAATAATTTATGGCTCTCCATGCTATGGTATGTTCATGCCTGTGCATGTGTGCGTGTGATAGAGTATTTCTTCTGTTGTTTGTTCTTCTCCTGTTAAGAATGTAATGGACTGAGTCCAGGGACTTCTGAGGGTTGTCATGCTGACCCTGGGTTTTCTCTAATGTGGTTTTCTCAAATAATTTCATTATTTGCCAATGGTGCCATAGCTACTGCTGTGACTAACAAGTTCATATTTCTCATGAATGGGCCCATCTCCCATAAAAGTATATTAACAAAGGGAAAGTACCCATTCATTAGTCCTATTAGCATGATTTGAAAAACCTGGAAGGTAAACAAATGGAGACTTCTGTACATTAATATTATTCTTTGTTCTACAAAGGATTTATACTTATGTTCTGGCATCTTGCAGGTCTGTTCTCAGCCTCCCTGTTTCAAATCAAATGCTGTCAAATTCTACCTAAAGCTGTCTACACTCCTCAGCCTCAGGGCCTCTGAGTCCTCACACATCCCCTATGGTGCCAAGTACTCTGGTGGCACTCAGCAAAAAACATCACTGTCTTAACCGCGGTTAGATTTTAATTTCATTACTTTGGACTTTAACCTGCCCTCTAATTAGACAATGAACTGAGGAAAATCTAATTACTTTTCCAATATTCCTTCATGTGGCATTCTTGATTATTGCCATGTCACATTTGGCAACGCACAGAGACTTCCTGAATGTGAATAACAGTCATCCTTTTCTAAACAAAAGCTGAAGTAATGCCCTGCATCAAAGGGGGGAAAGGTTTTGTATTTGCTTTGTCTGTTTGTTTATTTTGTTATTAGAATTGGCTCTGTAGGTCTCACCCCTACCATGAGATTAGTCAAGTTTAGGCTGCTCGAGTAGCCAAAGGCATTTGAAACACACTACAATTGGCCTCAACCTGTAACAATTCTCTTTTGCTTTACAAGACAGACATACGACCTTTCCTTCAGCCAGGACTGACTGGGTAAATGGATTACTTGATTGACTGGGTATGACAGTGCTGTTGAGAAATGTACTTTAAATATATTTGGCAAGTTGAAAGTGGCGTGCTCCATTAGGATACAATTATGCTAACCGGGGTTGTCATGCAGTAGGGAAGCAGTGCTGCTAAAATGATATGTTGTAAAGAACTGCTTGGGTCCTCCAGGTGGAAATGGCCTTTCAGTGCTGAGGCTAGCGGGACGTGTAGAAGGCGTGGACAACATGTAAGCTCTGCTACTTACCCATCTCCTGTGACTGCTTTTATGAGGAAGGCAAGAAAAGTAACTGGGACCCCTTCTTGTTGCTTGATTGACTACCACTGGCCTTATGAATAACAGACAAATGGGAGAAACAAGGAAATCAATGGCTTAGGTCTGAGCTTTCACCCTTTGCCTCATCATTTAAGTCTTCTCTACTCAAACTCACCGCTGTCACAACAATTGCTGGAGTGAAAAAGGGGGTCCTTGTGCGCCTTTGTATCAGATTTCTGAAACAGATTTCATGACGAGCCAAAGAGATAGTATCGATAAAGATGAAAAACAAACACTATTGGCCCAAAAAGGAATTTTAATAGCTGGAGCAACAACAACCACAACAAAAAGAACACAATTTCTCACCAAATGTTTACAGACATTTCACAGCCCCTCTACCTCATTTTTATTAAACTATTTAAAGCACTAGATTTACTTTGAGAGAGATCCCATGCATTTGAAGTCTGTGATCCACCAACAAAAACTGTAGTGAGAGGATTTCTTGTGCAGAATGGGAAAAATGTTGAGCAAGAGACCCGATCCTACCTGGTACTTCAAAAATCCTTTTCCTTCTCTGCTTTTTCTGAGATGCAAGGTGACTGTCTTTTGCTTCTGGGGAGGGCAAAACACAGAAAGGAAACAAGTCCAGAGGAAGGATTATCTTGGATACAAACCCTTTTTCTGGGATACTAGATAATCCAGAGTGCAAGCTGGTGCAAGACAGCTACACATTAGTCAGCTTCTCTTTGTGCCTATAAATGTAGCCCTCTGCAAGTGGCATGGAAGAATTAAACCACAAAATCCCAACAAGACAAAGTGCAGACAATTTACGAACCAGATATTGCAGCTAGGGAGAGATCTCTGATAGTCTTACCTAAGAAGCAATTACAAATAAAAGGGTTTCTCACTAGTGGAAAATTTTTTTTCAGGAGGCACATCAATCAGAATGTTTTTCACCAAAAAGCAGAGAGATGTAGAAACCTCTTCTTTCAGCACATCATTGATAGCCGAAGCAGGCATATTTGCAAAATTGGATGAGCGCACATCTCCAAAGCCACAAGGATCGTTGCAATAGGAAAAAGGGGATAAATAGCTAGAGCTAAAAATACATAGTTGATGAAGTCTCTGTGCTCTGAAGGCCTTAGCCAGGGGGCAGCCTAGTGAGAACAAAGACTGTCAGTTTCAGAGCCAGATGAATAAGAATTCAAAATAGGCTTCTAGGACTTGGGGCAAGTTTTTTAACATCACTGAGGCTCAGCTTCCTCAGTTGGACGAAGAGGATAGTATCTGCATCCCAGAATTATTACAGAGCCAGTATATAACAGATGCTCAACAAATATTATGCCTCTAATCCCTTTTTTTCCACAATTAGAGACTAAAAATAGAATAGCCAAATTTCCCACTTTCTATACAAGGTAATGTGTGATAAAAACCAAGAAAAGACAACATGACATCATTGAAAAGACAATTTTCCCTGGGAGGCAAAAGACCTGAATTCACCACCTGTCTCTATCCATTTCTACTTCTGTGATTCTGCTCTTCCGACTCTCTGGGCCTCCAATTTGTCATCTTAAAACCGAAGATATTGGACTAGATAATTGGCCCCTATTGTTTTATTTTCCTGGAGGTTGTTATTAGTAATGCCTGAGCCACTGAAGAGGTATTAACTTAAAGTCCAACACTTTTGTGGTAAAAGCAGCAATATATAGATGATATAGATGCAAAAATCCTCAACAAAATATTAGCAAACCAAATCCAACAATACATTAAAAAAATCATTTACCATGATCGAGTGGGATTTATCCCTGGGATGCAAGGGTGGTTAAATATTTGCAAATCAATCAATGTGATACACCACATCAATAAGAGAAAGATAAAAAAATATATAATCATCTTGATAGAAATGCAGAAAAAGCATTTGACAACTCCAACATCCATTCATGATATAAAGCTCAACAATTAGGTTTAGAGGGACTATATCTCAACATAGTTTTTCATTTATGAAAATCCCACAGCTAACATCATAATCAATGGGAAAAACTTTTCTCCTAAAGTTAAGAACAAGACAAGAGTATCCACTGTCATAAATTTTATTCAACATAGTACAGGAAGTCGTAGCCACAGCAATCAGACAAGAAAAAGAAGTAAAAATGCATCCAAATTGGTAAGGAAGAAGTAAAACTTACATTATTTGCAGATGACATGATACTAAATACAGAAAAACCTAAAGATGTGACCAAAAAATTCTAGAACCAATAAATTACTTCAGTAAGTTCACAGGATACAAAATCAAAATACAGAAATCTGTTGCATTTCTATACACCAACAACGAGGCAGAAAGAGAAATTAACAAAATGATCTCACTATAACTGTACCCAAAATAATAAAACACATAGGAATAAACTTATCCAAGGAGGTGAAAGACCTATACTCTGAAAATTATAAAATATTAATGAAAGAAATTGAAGATGACATAAACAAATGGAAAGATATTCTATGTTCACAGATTGGGAGAACTAATATTGTTAAAATGTCCATACTACCCAAGCAATCTATAGATTTAATCCAATCCCTATCAAAATACCACAAGCATTTTTCACAGAACTAGAACAAATGACCCTAAAATTTGTATAGAACCACAAACACCCCAAATGGCCAAAGCTACCTTAAAAAAGAAAAACAAAACTGTAGGTATCATCATCCCAGATCTCAAGATATACTACAAAGCTGTAGTAATCAGAACAGTATGGTACTGGCCCAAAAATAAACACAAAGATCAATGAAATCGAATAAAAAACCCAGAAATGAACCCATGCTTATATGCTCAATTAATCTTTGACAAGGGAGGCAAGAATATGCAATGGGAAAAAGATAGTCTCTTTAACTAATGGTGTTGGTAAAACTGGTCAGCTACATGTAAAAGAATGAAACTGAACCACTTTCTTATACACTACATAAAAACAAACCTGAAATAGATTAAAGACCTAAATGTAAGACCTGAAACCATAAAAATACTCAAAAAAGAATAGGTAATAATTTCTCTGACATCAATCATAGCAACATTTTTCTAGATATGTCTTCTGAGACAAAGGACACAAAAGCAAAAATAAACTATTGGGACTACATCAAAATAAAAAAGCTTCTGCACAGCAAAGGAAACAATCAATAAAACTAAATGACAGCCGACTGAATAGGAGAAGACATTTGCAAATGACATATCCAATAAAGGGTTAGTATCCGAAATATATAAAGAAGTTATACAACTCAACACCAAGATAACAAATAATCCAATTAAAAAATGGGCAGAAGACATGAACAGACATTTTTTTAAAGAAGACATCCAGATGGCTAACACACACATAAAAAGATACTCAACATCACTATCATCAAGAAAATGCAAATCAAAACCACAATGAGATACCACCTCACACCTGTCAGAATGGCCAAAATCAAAAAGACAAGAAAACCAGTGTTGATGAGGATGTGAAGAAAAAGGAACCCTGTGCACTGTTGGTGGGAATGCAAACTAGTGCAGCCTCTCTGAAAAACAGTATGGAGATTCTTCAAAAAATTATAGAACTACCATATGATCCAGTAATTCCACTAATGAGTATATACCCAAAGAAAACAAAAACACTAATTCAAGAAGATATATGCATCCCTATGTTTACTACAGCATTATTTACAATACCCAAGATATGGAAGCAGCCCAAGTGTCCATCAATAGACTCATGGATAGAGAAGAGGTGAGATAGATAGATAGATAGATAGATAGATAGATAGAAAGGTAGATAGATAGATAGATAGATAGATAGATAGATAGATAGATAGAGGAATGTTAGTTTGCCAGAAAAAAATAATGAAATCTTGACATTTGCAACAACATAAATAGATCTAGAGGGCATAGTGTTATGTGAAATGTCCATCAGAAAAGACAAATACCATATGATTTCACTCATATGTGGAATTTAAGAAACAAAGCAAATGAACAAAGAAAAAAACATAAACAAACCAAAAAACAGACTCTTAACTACAGAGAACAAACTGATGGTTATCAGAGGGGAGGTGGGTGAGGAATGGGTGAAATAGGTGAGGAGGATTAAGAATACACTTGTGATGAGCACTGAGTAATATATAGAATTGTTTAAGATTTTTTTAATGTTTATTTATTTTTGAGAGAGAGAGAGAAAGAGAGACCAGAGCGTGGGTGGGGGAAGGGCAGAGAAAGAGGGAGACACAGAATCGGAAGCAGGCTCCAGACCCTGAGCTGTCAGAACAGAGCCTGATGATGGGCTCGAACTCGTGAATTGTGAGATCATGACCTGAGCCGAAGTCAGGCACTGAACCAACTGAGCCACCCAGGCACCCATAGAATTGTTTAATCACTGTATTGTATACCTGAAGCTAATATAACACTGTATGTCAACTATAATGGAATAAAATTAAATTAAATTAATAGTTTTCTCTGAGATACAGAAAAAAAGCAATATGTAATAGCAACATTTGAGGACTACAAAGGTGTACTGCTTGGGATCTGAATTCCACAGTTGTCACTTACTAGTTCAGAAATCTGGGAAATTTGATCTCTGTGTATTAGTTCTCTTATCTGCAAAATGGGGAAGGTAATAGTTACTCTGTCATACAATGGCTGTGAAGATTTAATGACTCAGTCCATGGAAAGGGCTAAGAACAGTATCTGATGCAGAGTAAGTACTTGATAAACAATAACTACTATTTTGTTGTTATTGTTGTGTTGTTGCTATTATAAATTATTATTATTATTATTATTATTATTAATGAAAAAAGATGCAATAATCACTAAACACAATGGTTTCACCCACTATGGATTTTTTAAAGTTTATTTTTATTTATTTTGAGAGACAGAAAGAGAGCACACACAAGAGCAGGGGAGGATCAGAAAGAGAGGAAGAGAGAATCCCAAGCAGGCCTACACACTGCCAGGGCCGAGCCCAATAGTGGGCTCAAACTCAGACCGTGAGATCACGACCCGAGCCAATAACAAGAGTTGGACACTTAATCAACGGAGCCACTCAGGTGCCCCCACTATGTATTTTTAAATATCATGCTGTATCTTCATATAAACAAACTTGTAATAAATTATCTTTTTATGTACTTGTAGTGTATTCACTCTGCACGTGGTACGTTGTAAACACCCAGAGCAATGACTGCCCCTACTTCTGTAGCCCAAGCAGGCAGATCCAGGAAGCACTTTGAATGTGATACAGATATCTATGCACTGAGAGAAGACCAAGCCCAGAAAAGTACACCGTTAAGTACTTCCATAATTTGTGAAAAGGCCAGACACAAGCATTTTGCTGAGACCAGAGAAAGCCAAACAAAGGAATATACAAGTGCAAGAGGCATATAATTTCAAAGTAAGGGACACTGTGAAAACTTTAAAGACTCACTTTCAGAAAGTCTGCATCAGCATATATATAACAGGGCAGCAATATTTCCCAAACAGTTCAAACGGGTGATTGATCGAAAACAGATTTGTATGCCAACTCATCTACGTTACATTAGAAACAGATGCCTTCTACAAGTTTTATTTACTTTTATTTATTTTTTTAATGTTTTTTAATTTTATTTTTTATTTTTTAAAATTTACATCCAAATTAGTTAGCATATAGTGCAACAATGATTTCAGGAGTGGATTCCTTAGTGCCCCTTACCCATTTAGCCCATCCCCCTCCCACAACCCCTCCTGTAACCCTCAGTTTGTTCTCCATAGTTATGAGTCTCTTATGTTTTGTCCCCCTCCCTGTTTTTATATTATTTTTGTTTCTCTTCCCTTATGTTCATCTGTTTTGTCTCTTAAAGTCCTCATGAGTGAAGTCATGATATTTGTCTTTCTCTAATTTCACTTAGCATAATACCCTCCAGTTCTATCCATGTAGTTGCAAATGGCAAGATTTCATTCTTTTTTTTTTTTAACGTTTATTTATTTTTGAGACAGAGAGAGACAGAGCATGAACGGGGGAGGGGCAGAGAGATAGGGAGACACAGAATCAGAAGCAGGTTCCAGGCTCTGAGCCATCAGCCCAGAGCCCGATGCAGGGCTCGAACTCACAGACCGTGAGATTGTGACCTGAGCTGAAGTCGGAGTCTTAGCCAACTGAGCCACCCAGGTGCCCCGATTTCATTCTTTTTGATTGCTTAGTAATACTCCATTGTGTGTGTGTGTGTGTGTGTGTGTGTGTGTGTGTGTATACATATATATATATATATATATATATATATATATATATGTATACACACACACACACCACATCTTCTTTATCCATTCATCTATTTATGGACCTTTGGGCTCTTTCCATACTTTGGCTATTGTCAATAGTGCTGCTATAAACACTGGGGTGCATGTGCCCCTTGGAAACAGCACACCTGTTGGTATTATCCCTTGGATAAATACCTAGTAGTGCAATTGCTGGGTCATAGGGTAGTTCTATTTTTAGTTTTTTGAGGAACCTCCATACTGTTTTCCAGAGTGGCTGCACCAGCTTGCATTCCCAAGGTTTTATTTACTTTTAAAATACACTTAATGGTATTTCAATGGTTTCGTGAAACTTTGGTCTCACCAGCCATGATCAGCCACAGCACAATGAAGTCAAGTGAACAGCACGGATTATTACTGCAATGGACAGTCTCTGGCCTCAAGGAATTTGCAGGGTAATGCATGAGCAATGACAATCCAGCCCAAGATGTAGTCAAGAGCTGCACTGTGTGGGTCAGTGGGACATTAAGAAATCACTAAGGGCTTAAGGAAATGGGATAAGTGCTCTTTCATGAAGGTGCTTCAAATGCTGACACGTCAGCCAGGTTTTGCTTTTTAGTTTTCACTAAACTTGCCCTCTACTTCTTCCTTTAATTGTCTCGGTCAATTCTTCCAGCCTTAGCTGGCTCTAAGTCCACACATAAAGGCAGTTTGCTACTGGTGTAGAGAAATCACTTCAACTCTTTCACACATTTTCATAGACTCTCATTACTAAGAACTTAATTTTCATAAGTTCAATGACTTAGAATATTATCAGTTAAAACAATTCCCTTATGTTGCCTTTCCCAATCTTTTAATAAAGTATCCTTAATGATGCAAGGGGAAATCCAAACAGAAACTCATGGTAATCGATGGAAAATAGCTAAAACGGAATTCAGAGGGAAAATAATAGCCTCAAATACTTCACTGAAGACAAAAAGGAAAAAGGGAAATGTGCAAATTATGCATTCAACTTTAAAAATACAATTTAAGCCTTTTAAAAGCAGAACAATGCAAATAATAAAAACAAGGAAAATGAACACATTTAAAGAGAAAAAAATTTAATTCTTTGTACTTAAAAAAATTTTTTAGGGGGCCTAGGTGGCTCAGCCAGTTAAATGTCCAACTTCGGCTCAGGTCATGATCTCGTGATTTGTAAGTTCGAGTCCTGCGACAGGCTCTGTGCTGACGGCTCGGAGCCTGAAGCCTGCTTCGGATTCTGTGTCTCCCTCTCTCTCTCTGCCCCTCCTCTGCTCACACTTTGCCTCTCTGTCTCTGTTTACTTATTTTTTGAGAGAGAGAGAGACAGACAGAGCGTGAGCAGGGGAGGGGCAGAGAGAGAGGGAGACACAGAACCCGAAGCAGTTCCAGGCTCCCAGCCGTCAGCACAGAGCCCAATGTGGGGCTCAAACTCACAAACCATGAGATCATGACCTGAGCCAAAGTTGGACGCTTAACCAACTGAGCCACCCAGGTGCCCCTAAAGAGAAAAAAATTTTTTACTGGTTAAAAACATCAAAATCAGACAAACCATTATGAATTCTAATAAAACAGAGTAAAAGCAAATAAATATACATAGTAAGAAATAAAAGAAGAAAAATATCTCAGATCCAAAGACAATTTGAAGAATCAGAACAGACTATTTTTCCCAATTTCACATAATGCATAATTTTCTAGAAAAAAAATAACCTATATACCCTTGCTAAGATCACCTCTGTGGCATATTAATAAATAGTGGCACCAAATTCACCCAAAGCTAGAAGGTCCCTTGATTCATGTCTATCTCCAGTACGCAAACAAAAGTAGCTCCAGATGTCAAGGAATCACAGATGAGCTTCAACAATATAGAACTACTGTGCTATTTTTCATTTGCCCTGCCAGACCCCTCTCTGCCCTTCTTCAGCCTAGTCTCTGCCCTGGGAGATCATGTGGATAGACCATATCAGCTGGTTCCCACGCCCTGTGGCTTGCACCCTGGTTGAGCTAATGTGGAGCAATTGTAAGAGATGGAAAGGAGGAGAGTGGTGGCTTTTTCCCGAAGGAGTCTCTGATGGATGGTTTTGTCTGTCCACCATTCTAGGAGGCTGACTACCAAAACTTCCCTCCCTTCTTGGTACCTTTGGGTCTCAGCATTGTATCAGCTCAGATGCTGCCAAGATACTGAGTTATTACACCATTTCTTACGGTTTCTTCAAACCCATATCATTGTATAAAAATCCCTTGGTAAGTAAACCTCCTTTAATTATTTCATACCGAAGGTGCCATCTGTTTCCCATGAACAAGGACAAACACATTGTCTTGATTGGGGAGCTTCTAAAACCAGGTACAAGATAAATTCTATCTATAAAAATGCAAGTTATCCCCTCCCCGGCCAAGGCAGAGACCATTTACTCCTGGATCAAAAGCCACTGGATCTTCTCTAAAGAAACTGAACAGATGGGAATAGCAAATACTTACACCATGTTTTCTGATTTTCTTTTCTGAGAAAAGACCTTCTTATCTGGCATTCTGAAGCCAGGGACTGTGAGGTGCTTCCCTCTGGCCCATCATAAAGTAAATACTGCCATGCCCTGCCATGCTGGGTTCCCCTGAGAATTCTCATCCAGAGAAGAGACTGCAAGGAAAACATTCCTACTGCTATAATGGGAGAAGAAATCCAATCCTACTTTCTTTTTTTTTTTAATTTTTTTTAACGTTTTTATTTATTTTTGAGACAGGGAGAGACAGACAGAGCATTAACAGGGGAGGGTCAGAGAGAGGGAGACACAGAATCTGAAACAGGCTCCAGGCTCTGAGCTGTCAGCACAGAGCCCGACGCGGGGCTCGAACTCACGGACCGCAAGATCATGACCTGAGCCGAAGTCGGCCGCTTAACTGACTGAGCCACCCAGGCGCCCCTAATCCTACTTTCTTATACATGAAGGGATAGCCATTGATGACCAGAAACTGAGGAGAACCAGAATTATGAAGTAGAAATAGAAAAACTGACTTCAAAAGTAAGTCAGGGAGGAGAAGCAATTTTTAAAAGTCTAATTCATGTAGACAAAAAGAGTAAAAAAGCTATCACACTCATAAAACAAAATCAGGGTGCTATGACAAAGGAGTAAGTAGTGCAAATTACAAATTAAGATACTGGACATTTAAAATCATTCCCAAAATAAAATTATTAGGAGGAAAATAAATATAAAGTCAAAGAAATTTCCTAAACTTGAAGCAATAGACAAAGACACAAAAATTATTTCTCAAAAAGTTCAGAGGACCAACATCCAATTAATAAACATTCCATAAAGAGAAAATGAAAAAATTAAAAGGTAAGAAATTAATGAAGAAATAATATAAAAAAATTTCCCAGTGCTAAAGAAAGACATGTGTCTCTAGATTAAAAGTACAAACAAAATGCCTAGCATGATGAATTAAAGAAAAGAAAAGGGGGGGAAAAAAAGAAACCTCTATCTAAATACATCATTGTGAAATATCAAAACCCTGAATATAACAAAAAGACTTTAAAAGCTTCTACAGAGAAAAACAAGTTACCTGCAAGTTACCCAGGATGCCTTTTCTCATCAACACAGCAGATACTAGAAGCCAATAGACGAATGCCTTCAAGATTCTCAGGGAAAATCATCTTAGACTGAGAGTTCTGTACCTAGCCAAATTATCAATTAAGTTTGAGGGCAAGTGAAGATATTTTAGTCATGTAAAGACTCAAAATTTTATCTTTCTTCAATATAATTTCACCTCAAAATGTCAGTTTGGGTTTTTATGAGGAACTTGATAGATACACTCTAACATTTTATAAGAAAGAATACACATCCATGAATAACTAAGTCGGCCTTAACAAAAGGAGATAAGAGGAGGTGAGAGTTTCCCTAAGGGAAACTATGAAACCATAGTAATCAAAATCATGTTGTATTCATGCAAGAAGAGACTAATAAGTGAATTGAACAGAACAGAAAGCATGGAGACATCTATTGCCTTCATTAGATGATGCTAGGGCAATTACTTCATTATACAGAAAACAATTGTTGATCCCTACTGAAAACTCCATACAAAAATATGCTCCAGATGAATTAAAGGCTTAAAAATGAAAGAATAAAACTGTAAACTTTTAAGGTAAAAATGTGGGAGAATATCTTCACTGTTTAAAGACTAGAAAGGAATTTTTGGGAGTTTTATTTAAAACTAAAGCATAAACTAGGGCCCCTGGGTGGCTCAGTCAGTTGAGCATCTGACTTCAGCTCAGGTCATGATCTCACAGTTCATGAGTTCAAGCCCCACATCAGATTCACTGCTGTCAGGACAGAGCCTGCTTTATATCCTCTGTCCTCCTTCTTTCTCTGCCCCTCCCCCACTTACACACTTGCTCTCTCTCTCTCAAAAATAAACATTAAAGAAGACTAAAAAAAAAAAAACTAAAGCATAAACTACCAAACTAAAAAGAAATTCATAATTTGTTACATTCAAATTTTAAATTTAAGCTCCACTTACCATTTGAAACCATTGACAAAATCAACAGACACACGTAAGACTGAGATATATATCTATGTCTAAACAAGTCACTATTTAGAATATTTAAGGAACATCTGCAAAATAACAAGAAAAAGAACAACCTCACTAGGCAAAATGGGAATATAAGAATAGGCAACTTGCAAAAGGGGAAACCCAAAAGACCAACAAATATATGAAGAGTTATTTTTTAAAAAACAGTGAACAGAGAAATTCAAATTAAAGTATATAGGAGATATCATTTCCATCAGGCTGACAAAAATTATGAAGTTGGTGAGAATGTAAAATGATGCCGACTTTCTGGCATACAAGCTGGCAGTCAAAATGATGTTACACCTGACTCAGCAATTCCCCTCCTGCATCTCTATCTCCAAGCAATTCTCACTGGTCACCAGGGGTTCATATAGGAGGATGCTTGATGTAGATTTTCTGTAGAGTAAGAAACTGGAGGCAATCTAACTATCTATAACGAGAGAGAGGTTTTATGTTAACTATGCCAAAAGTACAAAACAAAATACCGAACAGCAGCCAGAAGCAATGGGTCAGATATACATAGCAACAAAGATTGCTCTACCAAATATAATGCTTAGTGGGGGGAAATGTAAGGAACAAAATTAAATATATAATTATGTCAGTAAGGATCTTCCCAGAAAGCAGTACTTAGGCCAAGTAGTTAAATAGAGGCCATTTAATACGGAAAATTAAGAATATTTTAGAAGAGCTGAAAGAAAAGACAGAGGAGTATTGAGGCAAAGCACAAATCAACAACTGCTGGTGTGTGTTTTTTTCATTATCATTCCTCTGAGACTTTTTAGATAGATTTTCCCTAATCATCCCCTACCGTGATGCACCATGCATCTCTTTGTGCACGATACGTAAAAAAGTGAGATTCCCCTCTGCCAAGAACCACTGTAGCTTCCATGGAGGCAAAATTTCCCCCACTGAGATGCATGTGTTAGAGGAATAAAGGGAAAAGATGTTACTGGAGCTTAGAAGCCGGGGTCACCTGGTTGGTGCTGGCAGCGCAGCGGTGATACAGCCACTGTCCAAGTCACCATGAGGCCGAGGCCATGAGGCCAGGGTGGTATATTCCCTCCCTGTCCCTTCCTCCTTTCCTCTAATCTCACACCGGTGCCTTCCGTTAGTCAAACCCAGCCAGAAGCCAGTGACGTCTGGGAAATGCACGTTGCAGGGGTCATGCCCTGGTGTGTGATATAGAACCCAGCAAGAAAAATCAGGAAATGGATCTGAAGGGAAACAGACAAATGACCAGCACAGTAATACAATGCCATTTACTTAAATGGGGAAAAAAAAAAAGTACGCAAACAAAAAAACACACATTTTTGCAAGAACACATACATGCAAAAACATGCACATTGAGCACATTAAAATTGTTGCCTGAGTAGAAGAAGGGAAGTGCAAAGGGATTGGAGATAAAGATTGAAGGGATGTGAAAAACAAGAGAAAGATTATTTGGGGGAGAATTTCCTTAAGGAGAGGCTCCAGTGAAACAAGGAAACAAAAAGAACAGATGACTAGGAACCAGGAAACAACTGGACAATGCAAGAGAGCAGTATCTACGGCTCCCAAGAGGGCGGCCGTGCAGCAAACCCAGGGAGCTACCATTCAGACTCCAGTAGAAGAACAGAGGGTGGCAGGAGGGAGGATTCCAGAAAAATTAGAATGAGCCCTCAATAGGATTGAAGGCAGCATTAATAATTTAAAAAAGAAACTAAAGCTATCTTAAGAGAAAACCATGCAAGAACAACAGAAAGGCAATAGAACTCTAGGAAAACAACAGAAGGTGCACACGGAAGTGAGGCTCCAACTACAAAGTAAAATGAATCATTTTTGAGCAATTCATGGAATGAAAGAAAGAAGAATCCATTTGCCTTTGATCTTAACGCTACGAAGAGTCTGCATTGCATGGCTTGGACTACAACACTGGGCTCACAGAGATCAAAGTATTATCCTAGCACACAGTGACCTGTCATCGTTGACTAATGCTGACCAACATTCACATGTATTCACAGTACAAGATGTAAACCTTGACTACCTTGACAAAGCAAACTTAAAAGAGGAGCAGCTAACAAAGGTGGACTGAGCAGGGCTGGGGAGGGGAAGAAGCGGGAAAGAAAGCACAAGGGAAAGGTATCTGTTGTATGAAGTGGCGAATCAAAAGCCACTACCAAATCTGACTGAACAGGAGCTGAAGGTGTAAGCATGTTGTTAACAGTTATGATGGTAATTAGTGGAAGAAATAAAAATAACGACCACATTGAGAATCTAACTCTGAGAACAGAAAAGAAGGAGTAAGGGGCAGAAAAAAAGTGAATTAAATCATCATCCTTTACTTCTGACATCACTAGGTGTCACCTAAAATTGACCAAACAAGAAATAAAAGCGAAAGGCCTTATCTAAAATATGGCAAAAACCACGCACGGGGAGGAGGAGGAAGAGGAAGGGGAGGATGAGGAGAAGAGGAAGAGTTTGCCTCTGGAGAGTGATACCTTATAGGGGTAGGAAGGAATAGAATTGCAGGCTTGTTTTCACGATAAAACAATCAACTATAGTTCAGTTGTTACCATGTGCACATAACAGTTTTGCAAGACAAATAAAAATTTTGAAAATCTTCAGTGCAATTCAGCTTTGCTCAATAAACTTTTATTGAGAGTCTATTCCTGACAAAGAAGAATAAAATTCCTCTTGCAGCAAAAAGCCCAAACTTTCTACTTGCATAAAAAGCCCCGTGTGATGTGACCCAAAGAACCTATCTAACATCATTTCTGTTCTCAGAGCATCTTCTCCCCCTGCATCAAGGTACTGGTAAGACTCCAAACCTGAGATGCCTTTTCCTTCCTGCTCACCTTCATACATACACGCTCCCTCTGCCTTGAATGACTTCCTGCCTGTGTCTTTCTGGCCACCCCAAGACCCTGGCTAGCAATTCCATCCTTGTCAGGCCTTCACCCCTCAGGGAGGAGTGATTCTGCTTCTCCAATCCATCAGCTATAGGACTTCCCACAAAGCCTACAATGATTTACTTTATCATGCCTCCTTTTCTTTTTTTTTTTTTTATTTTTTGAAGTTTTTTTTTTTTTTATTTTGATTTATGTTTGAGAGAGAGAGAGACAGAGTACGAGTGGGGGAGGAACAGAGAGACAGGGACAACAGAATCTGAAGCAGGCTCCAGGCTGTCAGCACAGAGCCTAACGCGGGCTCGAACTCACAAACTGTGAGATCATGACCTGAGCCGAAGTCAGACGCTCAACTGACTGAGCCACCCAGGCGCCCTTTCTTTTCTTTTTTAATGTTCATTTGTTTATTTTTTTCCAACTTTTTTTTTTTTTTTTTAATTTATTTTTGGGACAGAGAGAGACAGAGCATGAACGGGGGAGGGGCAGAGAGAGAGGGAGACACAGAATCGGAAACAGGCTCCAGGCTCTGAGCCATCAGCCCAGAGCCCGACGCGGGGCTCGAACTCACGGACCGCTAGATCGTGACCTGGCTGAAGTCGGACGCTTAACCGACTGCGCCACCCAGGCGCCCCAATGTTCATTTATTTATTTAGAGAGAGCAAGAAAAAGCGCAAGTGAGGGGATGGGCAGAGAGGGAGGGACAGAGAGAGAATCCCAAGCAGGTTCCGCACTAACGCAGGGCTCGACCCCACGAACTGTGAGGTCATGATCTGAGCGAAAATCAAGAGTCAGACGCCCAGCCAACTAAGCCACCCAGGTGGCCCCTATCATGTCTCCTTCTCTAAACATTGAGATTTTATTCATCTTTGTATCCACAGCAGCAATTAAAATGCCTGGCACATAATAGATGTTCAACAAATGCTGATTTAGTGACCACTTCCATAAATGAATAATGAATGGAAACAATGAAATATTTTGGATAAATTAATTGTGTGGCATTTTATATTGATTTTGTATTACATATATGTTACTAGGCATGAATAGTCCCCAGATAAAAATTTTTATGATATATATTTACTTTTTATATTCATGTATATTTATTTATAGCCCTCCTCTTCCCAAAAGATTTGAGAGAGGCCAAACTAAATAAATAACCTTTTTAATTCATACCCGTTTTAAATCAACTTAACATTTAATCAATTTAATCACTTACCCATTTAGCTGGATGTTTTCAGGTTAAGATTTTCCATATCTTCCTTAGCAAGAAAACCCTGTATTGCCAGGTTTCAATTTGTTTCAGAAGCAAATAGTCAGAATTTTTTTTTAAGCCTGTAATACTGAAATTTCCTTTTATGCTAATTCTTTTAGGGCAAAGGTCTAAATAGGAACCAAAATACTAGACAGCTCTATCTGCCCTCTTGCTGGACAAGGGAGGGACACCTTCTCCTCTGGACTCTAATTCTCTCTCTGCGTGGCGCATCTTTTTCACAGCACTGAGCAGCTTGAAATGATGGCTTCAGGAGGGGGATGGGGAACAGATGTCATTCATTGACTCTGGTAATGAGATTTCATATTCCGTCAAAATCCTGAATAGGACAGGAGAGGCCTCATTAGTGGTTTCATGACTGAACAGGTGTAGAGGTCCTATGCACACAGCAGGTAGAGAGAGGCCATTTCAATTCCATGTGTGGATGTATCCGGGAAATTGGAAAGAGAAAAAGTCCTCTACCACAACTGCCACCTCAGGAAAATTACAGCTTTCAGAAGCCAAAACAATACCCTTTCAGACCACTGGTTACAGACCTCATCCAGGGGCCAGAGAAATGGCTGAAGGCAGGAGGTGGGTGACAATTAGAATTAATAATTCCAGACAAAGGAGGTCACCTCCTTAATTCTTTAGTTCCATATGGCATGTCATAAAATTTTAGTGCTCTTTAGCCAACAAAGTAATAACCCTCGTAAGGCCACCAGTCAAAAAATGGGACTGCAGGGTAGACTGAAATCCTCTCTCCAAAACTAATGACAGAAACCCCTTTAGAAGACAGGCTACCTTGGAAGCAGTGTGTGGATAAAATGTTCCAGGCTGTCTGGCAATCTGGCAGCTGCATCCTGGACAAGTATCTTGCTTTCACTGGGGGTAATCAATGACTGACCCCACCGCCCATTTGCTGAAAGGCAACCACACCATCCAAGAATCCTGTGATCCACAGGCAACATCCCGACTGGGACCCGCTAGGGGGGCGGCCTCTCAGCACCTAAGATGTTGACAATAGCTCAGCCTGGGGAACACGAAGTCATCTGAGTCATCTGAGACCTTCAAACTGTGGCAAATTCCGAAGGCCTTTCTACCTAAATGCCCAAGGTCTTTCCTCAGTGGCCACATACCCCGCAGTGCTGCCAGGTGCTGCCCTCTCCAGTTAATTGCTCTTCTATCCACTGCACTGAAGTCAGCTCCACAGTGAACTCTCACTTCTCAGAAGAGCTTAAGGGTAGGCCGACTTCAATTATAATATGTATATGTTTAAAATCATTTTGTTATGTTCCCTGTTGGTTAAAATTCAGCAGTCTTGCTCTATTAAACAGATCTGGTTTCTCCAACTTTTTGAACAAATAGGTTATATATTTATGCTGAAACTACCATGTGCTGGTCACCACGTGGGACACTCGATAGGAGTTGTCTCATCCATCCTCATATCAACATTATAAAGTGCTGAAGCATTAAAAAGTAAAGTCATGGGATCAGGGTCACAGGCTAGTAAGTGGTTAAGGTACAAAAAAAGAAAGAAAATGCCAGTCTCTAGCACCCAAGTCTACGTTCTTTTCACAGTATCATGTTGCCTCTTGTGGTCACAGAGAAGTGGCTCAAAAAATGTTGAATAAAGACCAAATATTGTCAAGTAAAGCTCTCATTGGACCTGTTTTAATAAATGACTAAGAACCATTTATAGTAATTACTAACACATGGCTGCCATTTAAGTGGCTTGGTAAATACTAGAAAATGATTCACTGCCTTAAACAGACTTAGTGTGACCTCCATAAACTGATTTACACCCTCGGTGCTACCTTTTACCTGAAGTGGTATAGAAGGTAAATTTCAACCCAAACCATGCTCACATGATCTCAAGGTCTATATTGCTTAAGTAGTAATTGTGTCTTTCATGGGGGGATTACTTTGCACTTGTTAGTGTATTATTTCTCAGGAAATGAATTCTCTGGTCAGTTTATGTATGTGGTCCGATTTCCCAAATTTCTGAAAGCACGCACCACTATATATATATTTTTTTTCCTTTAGGACCTCTGTTCACCCTCTCCTCACTCACTACTGCACCAAGACTATATGGAGCCCTGAGCAAACTAGGTGCCCTCAATATACTGTCAACTAAATGTAAGTCTTGTTTTGGAGTTAGCATATTACAAAAGCAAACAAGACAGTATAATTTAACGTAAGAATGTACCACTGTGGTGTGGGATATTGAGAGTGGGGGTTATGCATATGTAGGGAAAGAGGGTCTATAGAAACTCTCTATACATTCTGCTCAATGTTTTCTGTGAAACTAAAACTTCTCTAAAAAATAGATTTATATATAGAGAGAGAGTCTGATATATATACATATATATGTATATACACACACATACACACACCTTATATATATATATATCTTATTATAATATATATACCTTTTATACATATACCTTATATATATAACATGTGTGTATGTGTGTATATATACATAAATATACATATATACATAATATGTATATATTTTACTATAGATATATAGATATATCAACTATCTATCTTACTATAATACATGGACATACAGAGAAACCAAGAAAGTCCGTACCTATCTCATTTACATTTAATTTCTGAGCAGAGCATTTCCAACTCATTGTTCCTCACCCATGCTAGATGGAGGTAGTCTTAGCCTCCTTGGAGGAACCAGTTTATGCGTTGTAAGATAATCCTATGTGGACTGGACATTAGGAGGAGCAGCCACTTTCTAGAAGGCTGGCGTTAAGTCTTTCCATTTTTGAATGTGCTTAAACCACCCAACCAAGGTGGCTGGTCTATAGAGTTTAACAGTTCAAAGACGGTCATGAAAGGTGGAGTGAGTAGGGAGTTAAGGGTCAGGCTCTACAAGATACAGACAAGCATGACAGTCTAGTGTATGTAAATGCTTCAATTTATATTTTATAACATGAGGGAATATATACTCATAGCTGTTCATACGTGCATTAAGAAAACTCCAAGTGATTAGAAAGAAACTACTAAGAGGACTTAAACGGTTTGGAGGGGTTGGGAGTGGCAGATAGATAAAGGATGGAAAAATGATCTTCACGTTCAGGTTTTTGAGCCAGTGAATGCAATTTTAATCATTTAAAAATCTATGTGAACCCAACACACAACATGGTCCAAGGTCTGGATTCAATCTATCTGGAGTCCAATCCCCACTTAAAAATAGTGTGACCGTGGACAATTATTTAACTTCACCAAGTCACCATTTCATCTATAAAATGAAGGTAATATACCTAATTTATAGAGCCACTTTGAAGGCTTGATTACATAATCCCTGTACCATGTGTACCACCTAGGAACTTCTCAATAAATGTTAGCTATTAACATTTTATCATTGTCATTGATATTACTATTTAAGAAACTTACTGAATATTACAGAGTCCAGGAAAATTGAAAATTGATGAAAGAACTTTCTTTTAGACTCAAGTTATTGCTATATCCTTCCAGGAATCCTCCTCTATTGAGGAAATAATTGAGTGTTTTCCTTGTAATCTCCAGAATCTGACCAGTGGGACAGATACACTCTCTGAAAAAGCCATAAGGGGCGCCTGGGTGGCTCAGTCGGTTAAGCGGCCGACTTCGGCTCAGGTCACGATCTCGCGGTCTGTGAGTTTGAGCCCCGCGTCGGGCTCTGTGCTGACAGCTCAGAGCCTGGAGCCTGTTTCCGATTCTGTGTCTCCCTCTCTCTCTGACCCTCCCCCGTTCATGCTCTGTCTCTCTCTGTCTCAAAAATAAATAAACGTTAAAAAAAATTAAAAAAAAAAGAAAAAGCCATAGTATTACACATTCTAGTAACGATATTAATAATACCAATTTCTTAAGAATAATAATTTACAAAATTTCCAAAATTTCATTTTACATCTGTGAAAAAATATCTACTTCGTTGTCTTCTCCTTAAGAGATATTATGGCAAAAAATAACAAAAGAAACAAAACATGGTTTTTGAGAGGTGAAGGAAACCCATCAGGTTTTGCCAAGACAGAATTGAGGCAATAGAAAAATATCTCTCTGAACGTTAGATTAATAGGGCTCTTTATCTGAGATAAAATGTTTGTTTATGCGAACAACTAACCAATCAAGCAAACAGAAACACAATACAGTAGAGAATAAGCAAAATTGGCTAACTCTGTGAAATTCTGTAAGGAAATTGAACATAGCATATTAGATCAAGTGCTCAAATGAACTATTCGTACTTAGAAGTTTCTTCATTATTTTTTTTTTAAACTCCATATGGTATTCTTCTTTTACTTAATAACATGTATTATGTACTTAAATGTCCCCAAATTAGTCATATTTTGTGAAAAGGTAAATTCACAATCATGTCACTTCAACATGGAGATGTCCAGTTATAAGTGACTAAGGCAACCAAACCTGCTGGCCAGTGCTAGCTGTCATCCTTTTGCCTTTTCTCACCTGGTCAAGTCACACCGAGGTGAGTCAAATGTGTCAGGAAACTATTTTAAATCTTCCTAACAGATGCCTGCAATGCCATTTCCTCTCAACACACTTTAAATAAATGGCATCGACCCTAACCTACAATCTGATGTACGGTAGCACCCACACAAGAAGGAAAGAAACGGATGATCGGGTTGCCCAAATATTACCAGGTAAATGATTCAATTTTGCATAATAGATTATGTTCCAGAAAACCTTTCAGGTGTGATACTGTTTATCTCACCTGAAGAATCACCCCAAATAAATAAAGGTATGTACATACACGTAAGTAAATGAATAATATCACCGAATGAGTCAAAACAATGGTGGTTATGCCTAGACTTTATTTTACTAAATATCACGAATAAATTTTCAATCCATGCAATGATAAACTTGTAGCCACTGTCTTATTAAAACCATCTGAGCCACAAGAGGTCAGCCTATAGAACTGTTAGGAAGATTTTCAACAGCTCTCAGTTCCCTGGAGGCACACTTTGAGAACAAGCTTAGGCTGGCTTTTCTGGCTGTTTTCCAATTCGTTTATAAGATTAGTCTTATTATTTGATGACAATTTTTTCTAACCACCTGATTGGCATTCTAATAATCTTTTCTTGGAACAATCAAGTTTTATAATTTTTTTAATATAAAATGATTTAATTCCAGAGGTTCTGATCAAATTAAACAGAATTCTAATTAACTGGTAATCAAATTGTACAGTAGGCAATGTTTAAGTTACAGTATGGAATATTAGTAATACTTTGTAGTAAGAGCCCCTCTCTAGGGACTTAGCAAGCCTTGCTGGGCTTGCTCAAAGTTCTCACAACAGGATCCAAAGTTACTGAAAAGAAATGAAAGCACCAGTCTGGGTAAAGGATGTAGCAAATGAGGCCAAAGATAAATATTATTTGCTTTGATGTAGGCAGGAATTTTTTAGGAAAAAAAAATGTGAAGCTAAGAAATAAGACTATTTACTCCTGGGCTGGTCCTCACCTCCTTCCTAACCCAAAACACCAAAAAGTAAAACACTTTGTTTGCAAGCAGGAGTTAAAATTATTTGGGGTCATGTCTCTATAGGTCACATTCAGTTCAGGTCAACTAAATGCACGGAATACCATGTATTTGCAAGGCACTGATAGATAAATAAATAAATAAATAAATAAATAAATAAATAAATAAATAAATAAATAAAGTGACCCTTCGACGTTGATTCATTAAGAAATTGTCCAAGGGCATACTTTCCAGTCTTCTCTCTTCTCTGCCCCCCTCTTAGGCTCTATTTCATTAAGACCTTGCTGTGACACAGCTACCATCACCCATACCTCACTGTCCAGATTTATGTTATCTCTAGGCTTAAAATGAAGGTTAAACTTTTTAAAGGGTTGATGGAAATTTATGAGGAAATATCTAGTTTCTCAGGAAAAATGTTGTAAATTACAACAGGAAAAATGTTGTAATTCATCGAAATCTGTACAAATCAAATGAAGTCATTACAAATGACCCTGATCTTCCTCAAATGCTGCCATATTAACAGCAACTAGCACATAAATTTTGATAAATCCAATCTCACAGCTCATCTGTCACCAAAACTGCGACCAATTAAAACCAGTCTGTGTTCTTACAATAATGGTCAGAACTAGACCTAATTTAGGCACCTGAGCACTCTTTATAGAGTATGAAGACATCTGCCTTCCTACACTGACGGAACTCAACACTCCAGTGCCTCAACTTCACTCTCTGGGCTTAAGGAGGGTTTCCACAGTCTCCTGAGGGAACTTTTAAACTCTAAACACCTTTCCAAAGTCTGCCCAAATCTGACCTCACTTAGGAGACCACATTGTGAATGACAGCTATACCCCTTAGTGGGAGTTCAACTCTGGCTATCAAAGAGGGGGGGAAATGCCATACTTCTCTTCTTCCGAAGAGTAAACAAATAAAACACCAAATGATCCCTTAACCTTATGCTCACGGTAGAAAACACGGGAAAAAAATAAAACCTCAGACTCAGAGACCCATAGCTGTAAACCTTCTTCCAACTCTCATCGGTGAGGTGAAGAACTCAGAAATGAGCAGCACTTCACAAGAGCATATTGATTTTCAATAAAGCCATTTACACCTTTTTGCTTGGACTACAAGTAGCATGCTGTTTTCCCAAAGTCTCTGCCACTGAATTAAAAAGTGCGGACAATGTCCTCACTGGCTATACAAAGTTGTCTTTGGAAATACTCTTGATGAGAAGAATGTTCCAACCTTGACCAGAGAGGAAAAGGGAAACAAAACCGGGGAAAATGACTTTTGATATTTTTCCCTGACTGGGTTAATTACTTGGAAAAGAAAAAAGAATACCCAGTCCTCCAGAACAAAAAGGCATTTGTTTGAAATATAGCATAGCTCATATTGGCTTTGCACCAGCGAGCCTTCCAACAGACAGAACACAGGAAATTAAGAAGAGACTGCCTTGGGAAAATATTTTACATCCTAGGTGAATGGTGATATTTCTTATTGCAGTCCTCCAGAGTAACACCTCAGTGTCCATTGAAAAATGAGAGATTTTTTTTATGAAGAAATTAAACTGAAGACAGAGCTAATATGATTCCCTGTGTTGCTGGCTTACCTTCTGTCTTACTGTGGTTTTGACGCCACAAGCCATTGACCCTCCAATATAAAAAAATAATAATAATAATGACTGGAAGGAGGAAAATATTACAATACAAAGATAGAAAGAAAAAAGAAGAAACACAATACTGATCTGCTGATGGTTGTCCACTAAGATCCACTATGTCCCTCCCTTTATGTGGGACAGTTGGAGGAACTGAGAAGAGGGGCCAGGAGTATCATAAACCAATCACCGCACACTCATCGCCCTTAATAGTGACTGGTTTAGAAACCAAAGCTAGTCCATCAGTGGATAGAGGAATAAATAAAACACAATGTATCCATACTCCAGAATGCCATTCAGCGACAAACAGAAATGAAATACCAATACGTGCTACAACATGGGTGAAACTTGAAAACATGCTAAGTGAAAGAAGTATTGTCTGATTCCACTTCTATGAAACATCCAGAAAAAGCAAATCTATAGGGACAGAGGGTAGATTAGTGGTTACCCAGGGTTGAGAGGAATGCAAGAGATGAGGTATAATGTTTAAATGATGGGGAGTTTCTTTGGGGGGTAATGAAAATGTTCTAAAAGTGGTTGTGGTAGCAGAGACACAACTATGTGAATGTACTAAACCATTGAATTGTACACTTCAGATGAGCGAATTGTATGGTGTGGGAATCGTATTTCAATAAAGCTGTTAAAAAGAAAAAAGGGCCAAAGCCAACAGTCCCATGAAATCCCTGGCCACATTCATTCACTAATTCAATCAATAAATATTTATTAGATGGCTTCTAAGTCATGTACTGTTCTAGACAAAGAAGATACCACAGGTAATAGCACTTATAAAATCTCTACCCTTATGGAGACTATGAACAATAAGCAAACAAAGGAAAAGCTAAGTAAAAGGTATAGCTAGTTAGATGATAGTAAGTGAATTAGACAGAAATGAAGCTGCAAAGTTGGATTGTGATTTTAGAGTGAATGGTCAGGGAAGGACTGAAGGAGATGATTTCTTTTTTTTTTTTTAATGTTTATTTTCGAGAGAGAGAGAGAAAGAGAAAGTGCAAATTGGAGAGGGACAGAGAGAAGGGGGACAGAGGATCTGTACTGACAGGAGCAAACACAATGTGGGGCTCAAACTCAAGAACTGCGAGATCATGACCTGAGGTGAAGTTGGACTCTTGACCAACGGAGCCACACAGGTGCCCCAGGAGGTGATTTCTGAATAAAGCTTGGAGGGAATTATTGGTTCAGACATGGGCATGTGACCCAATTTGGTCCAATCCACCCAAAAGGAAAGAAAAAGTCTTTTGTTAAGTGGCTGGGGAAGAGGTTCTCTCTCTCTCTCTCTCTCTCTCTCTCTCTCTCTCTCTCACACACACACACACACACACACACACACACACACACAGTCAGATGTGAAAGACGAAGGATGTAGCACCAGTACTGCATGTTACAACCACAAGGAGTTCCTGCCCCAGTGTGAAGCCAGCCCAGGACAACAGAACAGAGATGCAGAGAGAATCTGGGCTTTTATCAGGTCATGGATTAATAACATTGAAATCCCCCACCTTTCCCCTTCCAGGTGTATGACCTAATCAATTTTCTCATTGTTTAGACCACATGCCACGTACACACATATTTTCCCCAGGAGAGATATCGAGATTCCATTTTAAGAGATTTTTCACTGCTTTCTCAGGCTCCCAGTGGGAAAATTACCATGGGGCTGACCACCAGCAATGGTGCCTACGCGAACTCCCTGCCTCTGTAGGCTGCAGCTTCTACAGGGGATGAGCATGGTCACAGGGAGGAAACCGTACACAGAGTTTGCATGACCATGACTCCTCTCTCTTTCATTACTTAAACCAAACATTATTCAGTGTCTCCTCTTGCAAAGCATTGTGCTATATGCCAAGAATACAATAGCGTCCACCTTTAGGGAGTGTCAGGTCCAGAAGGAGTGACAGACAAACAAGTAAGCAAATAATGAAGTAAAATAACTACTAACTCATAAACAGCTTGAAGGCAAGAAACTGGGAGGTGAGAAACAGAATAATAAGGAAAACTACTCTGCAGGACATAATTAGAAAAGACCGCTCTAAAGAGATGACATTAGCAGCTCTGTTAGGGTCCCCACTCCAGTAGACTTACCCTAGATCTTTGTGAGCAAAGATGAACATCACTCAAGTGGGGACAGAGAGAAAGGGAGGGAGGGAGTGAGGGAGGAAGACAAAGGGATAGAGAGAGATGCAGTGTTTCAGTAATCTATCTTCAAGTTCTCTTTAAGAAAATACAAAAGAAAATGAAATTGTCCCTTTCAGAATGTTTTCAGTTCTAGTCTTGTGAAGAGACAAATCTCTGACTGCAAAAGCCGGGGCAATTTCTTATAAGGCCCCTTGCCAAATATTGGGGGCCAGAAAGGGGTAACACTAGTGTGGGAGGTTGGGCATTAAGACAGGAGAGAGGATGGAGATTATGTGGTTCACCGAAAGATATGAAAATTCAAATAATGTTTAAAAACACTCTGTGGGCCAAATAAAATATGCCTGTGACCAAACTGCCTAAGGAGACTGTTTTGACTCCTTTCCTAAGAGTTCAATTCAACACCTGAGAACATTTTATATCTTTTGGAAACATTTAAAATATTAAAAATTACCATTTTCAAAAGTGAAGGTCAAAGATGCAGAGCTATACCAATGAAAATCTTGTGAGAATAAGTCGGAAGAATGAAATCTTTGTCAGAAGTTGTAAAGACAAAAGAAAGTCATAACAATAATAATTCAGTTTGCCTTTATTAAAAATAGTACCTTAACAGTGAAGGATGGGCTAGGACAGCAGAGACCAGGAGGACCAGGTATCATAATTGAGACAGGGGGCCCCACAGTGGTGGTGATGGTGATAGTGCCAATGGCCTTCATATTTTCTCCCCTGCTGCTCAGCATTGAGGAGATGTAGGCTGAGAACATTCTGGCATGCACTGAGAGGGCAGAACTGCCTCTCATGAGCTCCATGCCTGTTTTAGATTTTTACTGTGTTATCAATATCACCATTCTTTTTTACCATTTTGGTGAAAATTTTTGGAGTTTTAAGCACAAGAGAAGAATGACACAGGAGGATGGGGTGCAAGACAGGGAATATTTGATAGTAGATATATTTCACACAATGCACCCTTGCAATCTCTAGAATAACCAATAAAAGACTAAGAAAGGAATGTATTAATATTACTATCAAGTGAGTAGAGAGAGAAAAGGAATAATAAACATAATAAATCCGAAAGAAGGAAGAAAACAACAACAACAAAAACAAACAAAACAAAGGCAAATAAGACAAGAAAAAAATACATAGAAGAGGAAGAAAAAAAAATTTTGCATGATTGATTTAAATATAGTATATTAGAAATTACATCATATGTTAAGGGACTAAATGTTCCAATTGAAGAACAAAAGTGATCAGACTACACTTTTTTTTCAAGTATATGCTATTTATAACAGATATATAAAATGTAATTAACCAAATTAATGAAATAAAGGAGAAAATCATAAGATTACTTGATAGATACAGAGAAAATATTTGATAAAATTCAACATCCATTCACAATTATTTTTAAAAGTTTTTAGACAAAAAATGAACTATTGGGACCTCATCGAAATAAAAACCTTCTGCACAGCGAAGGAAACAATCAGCAAAACCAAAAGGCAACCGATGGAATGGGAGAAGATATTTGCAAATGACACATCAGATAAAGGGTTAGTATCCAAAATCTATGAAGAACTTATCAAACTCAACACCCAAAAAACAAAGAATCCAGTGAAGAAATGGGCAAAGGACATGAATAGACACTTCTCCAAAGAAGACACCCAGATGGCTAACAGACACATTGAAAAATTCTCATCATCACTCATCACCAGGGAAATACAAATCAAAACCACAATGAGATACCACCTCACACCTGTCAGAATGGCTAACATTAACAACTCAGGCAACAACAGGTGTTGGCGAGGATGCAGAGAAAGAGGCTCTCTTTTGCACTGCTGATGGGAATGCAAACTGGTGCAGCCACTCTAGAAAACACTATGGAGGTTCCTCAAAAAATTAAAAATAGAACTACCCTATGACCCAGAAATTGCACTACTAGGTATTTATCCAAGGGATACAGATATGCTGTTTTGAAGGGGCACATGCACCCCTATGTTTATAGCAGTACTATCAACAATAGCCAAAGTATGGAAAGAGCCCAAATGTCCATCGACGGATGAATGGATAAAGAAGGTGTGGTATATATATACAATGGAGTATTAGTCAGCAATCACAAAGAATGAAATCTTGCCATGTGCAACTATGTGGATGGCACTAGAGGGTATTATGCTAAGCGAAATTAGTCAGAGAAAGACAAATATCATATGACTTCACTCATATGAGGACTTTATGACTCAAAACAGATGAACACAAGGGAAGGAAAGCAAAAATAATATAAAAACAGGGAGGGGGACAAAACATAAGAGACTCTTAAATACGGAGAACAAGCAGAGGGTTGTTGGAGGGGTTGTGGGTGGGGGGATGGGCTAAGTGGGTAAGGGGAATTAAGGAATTTACTCCTGAGATCATTGTTGCATTATACTAATTACCTTGGATGTAAATTTTAAAAAATTAATGAATTTAAAAGTTTTTAGATAAACTAAGAAGGGAACTTCCTTAATCTTACAAAATTTCACAGTGAACAAATACCAAGCATGATACTTAAATATTAAATGTTGAAAAATTTCTCCCTGATATTAGGAATAAGATATGAAAACCTCTAACATTATTTCTATTCTAATTGATTGGAGGCCTATACAGTCCATTAAGGCAAAAAACAGAAATAAAATATACCAGGATTGGAAAAAAAATAAAATTCTCACTGTCTTGCAGATGCTATTATTTTTTGTGTTTTAAAAATATGCAAGTAAATTATTAGAATTAACAAATGGATGTATCAGGTTTTCTGGATAAGGTTTAATATTTTAAAATCAATTTTATTTATATATGTTAGTCACAAACAGTTTGAAAAGGCATATTAAAATATGACTTATAATACTATAAAAATTTGATAAATATAAGTAAATCTAACAAAAGATCTGTAAGACTACTACACAGAAAATTATAAAACATAACTTAGAAAATTTTAAGAAAACTAAACAAATGTAACCATTTACCATGTTGATGAACTAATGAACCTAACAATGTGATGATAATTCTCCTCAAATTGATGTATGGATTCAATGCAAATTCAATAAAATTACCAAAAGATATATTTTGTGGAAATTGACAGAGAATTTCAACTTTTACATGAATGGACCAAGCGCAATGGACCAAGACCAGCAAAGACAATCAGAGAAAGAGAAGAAAAGTTAGGAGTACCTGTTCTCCCAGATAACAAGACTTATTCTTTAGGCTCCATTATGACAGTGTGGTAGTGGGGCAAAAATAGAAAAACAGACTATGGAACAGAATAAAGAGCCCAGGAATATAACCATATATATAGGGACACCTAATTTACAACCAAGTTTGGCACCACATAAGGATAATTCTTTTTAAGAAATGACACTGGGTCAACTAAATATCCACTAAAAAAAATTAAAAAAAAAAACCTTAACCCTCACTATGTACCATACACAAAAAAATTAATTCTAGATTTATCATAGATGAAAATATGAAAGGCAAATTAATAAACCTTCCAGAAGGAAAAAGTAAAGAATATCTCCATGACCTGCAGGTAGATAAAAATACTCCTTTAGCAGGATACAAAAGGCATTAACCATAAGAAATGTTAATAAATTTCACATTAAAATTAAGAACTCTTTATCAAATACACCATCACAAATGTAAATAGGTAAGTAACAAATAGAAGATTTTGCAACACGTGTAACCAAAAAAGCTTCATATCCACAGTAGTCAAAGAGATTCTATTACTCAATTTTTTTTTTTAATGAGACAATGCTAAGAAGCTTAACTCCTATGTTTTCTTTAGGAGATCTATTGTTTTGGGTCTTATATTCAACTCTTTAAACAATTTTGAGTTGATTTTTGTACATGGTATAAGATAGTGGTCCAGTTTCATACTTTTGCATGTGAGTGTCCAGTTTTCCCAACACCACTTATTGAAAAGACTATCCCTTTCCCATTGTATATTCTTGGCCCCTTGGTCATAAATTAATTGACCGTACACATGTGGGTTTACTTCTGGGTTCTCTATTCTGTTCGATTGATCTAAGTGTCTATTTTTATGTCAGTACCATACTGTTTTGATGACTAAAATTTTGTAATATACTCTGAAATCCGGAAACGGGATGCCTCTAGCTTTGTTCATTCTCAAGATTGCTTTGGCTATGTGGGGTCTTCTGTGGTTCCACAAAGATTTTAGAATTGCTTATTCTATCTCTGTGAAAAATGTCATTGGAATTTTAATAGGGATTGTGTTGAATCTGGGGATTGTTTTAAGTAGTATGGACATTTTAACAATAGTAATTATTCCAATCCATAAGCATATATTATCTTTCCATTTATTCATGTCTTCTTCAATTTCGTTCATCAGTGTCTTACAGTTTTCACTATACAGGTTTTTCACTTCTTGGTTAAATTTATTCCTAGGTATTTTATTCTTTTTGACACAATTGTAAATGAGTTTACTTAATTTCTCTTTTTGATAGTTTGTTATTAGTGTATGGAAATGCAACTGATTTTTATATACTGATTTTGTATCCTTCAACTGTACTGCATTTGTTTATTCTTATACTTTTTTGGGTGGAGTCCTTCAGGTTTTCTATATTTAATATTGTGCCATCTGCAAATAGAGTCAACTTTACTTCTTCCTTTCCAACTTGGATTCTCTATTTCTTGTCTAATAGCTCTGGTTAGCATTTTCAATTCTATGTTAAATAAAAGTGGCAAGAGTTGACATCTTTATCTTGTTCCTGATCTGAGAAGAAAAGCTTTCAATTTTTCACCACTGAGTATGACGTTAGCTGTGGGCTTGTCATATATGGCCTTTATTATGTTGAAGTATGATCTCTTTAAACCCACTCTGTTGAGAGGTTTTATCAAGATGAGAATTTTTATCATGAAAGGGTGTTGAATTTTGTCCAATGCTTTTTCTTCATGTATTGAGATGATCATATGATTTTTGTGCCTCATTTTACTAATGTTTATTAGAGCAACTGATTTGTGGATATTGGACCATCTTTCCAGCCCTGGAATAAATTCCACGTATCATAATGCGTGATGCTTTTAATGTATTGTTGAGTTCAGTTTGCTAATATTTTGTTGAGGATTCTGCATCCACGTTCATCAGGGATATTTCCCTGTTTTTTTGTTTTGTTTTGGTTTTGTTTTTTTTTTTGTCTTTTGTTTTTCATTTTTTGTTTGTTTTTTTTGTTCGTTTTGTTTTGTTTTTGTAGTGCCCTTGTCTGGTTTTGATATTAAGGTAGTGCTGGCCTTATAAATTGAGTTTGGGAGTGTTCCCTCCTGTCTATTTTTCAAGAGTTTGAGAAGTATTGCAATTAATTCTTCTTTAAATGTTTTGTAAGATTAACCAGTGAAGCCATCTGGTCCCGGACTTTGTCGGAACAGTTTGGATTATCATTTAATCTCCTTCCAAGTAGTTGGTTTGTTCAGATTTTGTATTTATTCGTAATTCAGTCTTGGTAGGTTGTGTTTCTAGGAATCTATCCATTTATTACAGGCTGCCCAGTTTGTTGGTGTATACCTACTCGTGGTAGTCTCTCACAATCCTTTGTATTTCTGTTGTACCGGATGCCATGTCATCTCTCATTTCTGATTTTATTTTAGTTATTTCATCAGTTATTTCTAGAAGTTGCTAGTTATTCTATAAAACAGATTTGCCCTATAGCTTCCCTGTCTAGGAACCACTTGGGCAGCAGTCTTGGTAATTTATTCAAGAGTACAAGCCTGTTTGCCAGATCATTTCACGTGAAAGTCCCTGAACAAGAAATTTAAATGTATCATCACAATGACAGAGAACTTTTCAGAAATGCCCTCAGGTACATGCACAGCTATATGGACAGAGATGTTATGTGAGATTCGGTCAAGCATTACATGCAAATATGCTTCGACAAGTGAGGCCCACTGCATTAAATGTAAGAATTTGTTAATTAAAATAACCTGGAAATTTATTGGTAGAAATAGAACAAGAACCATTTCTCAAGTAACATTCAACTTATAGTTAGCAAGTCAATATGCTATAGCACAGCATGATTTAGAACAATTAAATTTACAGTACTCTGCTAAACACAAATGAAAGGTTCTCATTACTCATCCCTGTTTGCCCTAGGCCCCAGGGCAAACATCTCTGCTAATAACTGGGCACTGACTCAGAAAAAGAGAAAGGAAACAGGAGCCTTCAGGCTGTACTAAAACATAGCTGAGACTGTTCCAAGGACAAGCAATCAAGCCCCAGGTCCACCAACAGCTTCACATAAAGGTTAGAGAACCATCCTGACTCCTTAGGTTACTATTTTACATCTCTTTTCTCTAGGTCTATTCTTGATAAATCTGCTGCTTTCTTTTACCCACAGACTATTCCAGAGTATCTTTGGTATCCAAAGATTTGGTGACCAAAGGGGATTTAAAGATTCATAGACATCTAAGTGATTCATCTGAATATATTTAATTGAAGTAAATCAATTAAAAATGGTATCACTTTCACAAAAACAAACTTACCATCTACATAGTCCATGGCATTCGTTGTGTGCTTGCTGCGTTGATTTAAAAATAACAGCACTGATAACAATGAAACAGTATCAATTTGCAGATTACTGTGCAAGTTAAGTACCTGGCTTTTGGTTTTATCTATCTTGAGATAAATAACATAATTGTTCAGTTTGTCAGTTTACCCCACTGTGAAAGACATTATTTTGTTTATCTTCTATGCCCCTCATAGAAAAGGCCATTTTTTGACCAAAATCTTTAACTATGGAGGAAAATAACACATTTATCAAAGGGTATTGACCCATCCATGGCATACACAGCTGTGAATGCTAAAAGAACCAGGCTGTGAGAACAGTCTGTGACATCCATATGTGACATCTGTTTCTCGTACTGATTGCCAAGTTCGATTCCCTTATTCTGGCCAACTAGGTAGGTGCTCCTTTCCTCTCATACAATTCCTAGAGCTAGAAGTTAGAACCAGGAAGACTTTCCCAAAAGAGCAGGAGTGCCTCTCTGATAAATATTTGAGAGTAGCTGCATTTTCCTTCTCTAGGAGAAGAAAATCAATACTATATAACCACTGTGTGTTACAAATACATACTGATATCTCACACTAAAACAAATTAAAATAAAAAGTATAGAGGGGTCAAAGAGCTTTCTTCCATTTTTACTAAAAAATAAATTTAGAATCACTCTAAATCACTCCATTCAACACTCTTATCCTTTCCATCGCCCAACTTATTCTTCATCTTCTCTCAAAATGGAAAAATTTGTCAAAAAAGAAAAATGAATTACAAAAGTCTCACTCCAAAGCATCCTTCTTGTTCTCAGGGACTGATTTTCCAGGCTGATTGACCCAGTGTCTAGGACACCAAGGCAGAGACTCAACAAACACTATTTGGTAAATTAGCTGACTCCCCATCCCTCCACAAGAAGCAGTGACGAGGCAGGACAGCGCTGGTTAAATGAGAGAAGGGAAGAGTATTTGCTAAATGGAGATCCAAACAATGACACTAGCAAAAGTCCCAGCACTACACAGTAATGAAAGCTATTTCTAGATCTGAGAGAAGAGTCAACTGGCCAAGTCAAGAGTGTTAAGTACAATAACAATAGCAACCACTATTCATCGAATATTTAACTCTGTGCCATTTATATATACTATGTCACTTAGTACGTTGGCAGGTACTAATACTACTAATATTCTCACTTTGCCAGTAAGAAAATTGTATTAGTTATCTACTAGCGCATAACAAATTATTCCCAAAACATAGGAAACTTAAAAACAGCAAATGTATTATTTCATACAGTTTTTGAGGGTCATAAATCTAGTTGGAAGCTGGCTATCACCAAATTGATGCACAAAGTGTAAAGGCTGTACTAGAGAAATCAAGATTTACACCCAGAGGTCGTTACTCTATTTGGAGCCCTAAGTCCTTAGAACCACTAAGCTATTATGGAGCCAATCTGGAGGACAACATGCAGACTTAGCAGACCCCCTTCTTATTTGAAAGCCACCCCATATTGGCTCCAACCTGAGAGTTTCCGCTCCATTTGACTCCAGCATGGCTGACGTCTTATCAGCACCCGGCATACTTTAGTGCAGGACCCTCAGCCTGTTCTCTTATTCTTCCTCCCCCCCCCCAAAGTGAGATATTATAAGTTCTGTCCAAAACAAAGTCTTCGTCCAAAAACAAAGACTTGGGATCGGGCATAGGACACAACTCAGAGGTTGTAGTAATTTGACAGGTTTAAATTGCAAAACAGAATGCGGTTTTAAGTTCTCTTGCAATTCCCCTCCTCGAAAATAAATTCACATGCTCACTTCAGCTAAACACACAGGGAAGAAATAAGTTTCCAGTGACTTTTTAAAAGATTGCTAGCCATATTTCTTTAACAGACATTCATTTCCTGGATTAGACACTAAGGAACTTACGTTATCACTCTATTTTATTTATTCTGTGCATCTGTGGATTATAGAGTAGATCATGTTAAGTATCATGCTTTGAAAGGACCCTTCAGAGAAAGAACTAAATGAATTTTCCCATCTATTCTTAATATTCCCCCTACTGAATGCAGACAGCAACAGGAAAATTCAAAGCTATTATTTTTAATGTCAAATGCCTTACTAGTCCAATAAAAGGGGGAAAGATATTAAACTTTTTATACAACAAGAACCAGATAGCACATATCTTCAAGAAACACATCTTAATCAAATTGAACATAGGAAATTAAAAAGAGGGTGGGTGACTGACGGTATCCATCCTCATTTAATTAAAAAAAAAAAAAAGAGCACTGGCAATTCTTGTGAACAAGAGAGCCTGTATTCTTTGCCTGTGTTCCTTTCAGAGGAATAGTGTGGATTAATGTGGGTTCAGAAGGTTCTGAAAAACCTGAGAAATTGCTGTACTCATTGTCCTCAGATGAAAAAGAAATATCCCTTGTTTTAGACAAGCCCGTGTTATGTTAGGAAGCAATACCAGTGAGTGGGAGATATGGACTCCAGACTCACCTCTGTAGCCTTGACCAAGGGGATTGAAATGCCTTTCCGCTGACCTTACAGAGTGGCCGTCAACTTCAGATGAGATACCTCATTTAAGGCCTGTTGAAAAACAAAAGCTCTATGTAAGTATAAGGTGGAAAAAGGAGTGGTGTGCTTGTTATCTATGTAAAATACTCCAAAATCGGGCTTAAAACTAATTGAGTCACCTATCATACCAGGAGAAAAATGATAATAGCAATGTATGGAGTACTCACTGTCAACAGGGCACTGTGTGTTAGTATATTTATTCCTCCCAACAAACCCGAAAACTACGGTCTGTCCCCCTCTACAGATGAGCCAACAGGTTCCCAAAGTTAAGCAACTTCCCCCAAGATCATGCAGCTCTGGATCATGCAGCAGGGCCAGGATCTGAGTCTGAATGCATGGTGTTAGCTTGCAGGCCCTCTGTCCTCCGGAGCTAAGAATTAGCCTGCTCATCTTCAGGACTTGGAGGACAAAAGGAGCCTCACTGTGTGAGCACACACACAGACACACACCACACCCTCACATACATGCAGAGATTTCGCATTACGTTCTGCAAGTCAGAAACACTCAACATGAACTGTGGTTTAAAAACATTATTATAAAGCTGAGCCAGGTTTGGAAATATACAGAGACATACATCCAGTTCTCACTTCACACCGGAGCATCAGCAGAGAAGAATTAAAATAAAAATGTTACTGGTTTGACATATGTCTTAGCTTATTTGGGCTGCTATAACAAAAATATCATAAACTAGGGGCTTATAAACAACAGACATTTATTTCTTTTTTTTTTAATTTCTTTTAATTTTTTTTTTAATTTATTTTTGAGACAGAGAGAGACAGAGCATGAGTAGGGAAGGGGCAGAGAGAGAGGGAGACACAGAATCGGAAGCAGGCTCCAGGCTGTGAGCTGTCAACACAGAGCCTGACACAGGGTTCGAACTCACAGACTGTGAGATCATGACCTGAGCTGAAGTTGGACACTTAACTGACTGAGCCACCCAGGCGCCCCTTAAATTTTTTTAACTGTTTATTTATTTTTGAAAGAAAAAGAGAGAGTGCGAGTGGGGGAGGGGTAGAGACAGGGGAAGACACAGATTCTGAAGCAGGCTCCAGGCTGTGAGCTGTCAGCACAGAGCCCAATGCAAGGTTCAAACTCACAAACTGGGAGATCATGACCTGAGCTCAAGTTGGACGCTTAAGACTGAGCCACCCAGGCACCCCGAGATTTATATCTCACACGTCTGGAGGCCAGAAAGTCAAGACACCAGCAGATTCAATATCTGGTGGGAAGCCACTTCCTGGTTCATAGATTGCCATCTTCTTGCTGTGACCTCACATGGCTTAAGGGTGAAGAAGTTCTGCAAACTCTTATAAGGATGGGTCTTGCCTAGAGGGCCCTCTGGGACAAGGGGTTGACCAGTCACCCTGGTTTGCCTTGGACTGCGGGGTTTCCAGGCACATGGGACAGTCAGCATTAAAACTAAGACAGTCCTGGGCAAACCAGGATTTTAGTCGCTTGTGAGACACTTGGTATTGGCCCCAACCTGGAGATGAGGGAGAGACTTCCAGGTGAGGCAAACACATCCCTTCTCCTGAGGAGGGAACATTGTAAGCATTAGAGGCCCATTCTGAAAAGTGGGGGATGGGCTCACCAGCCTCAAGGGGGACCTCAACAGGGCCCCTAGACCCCTCAACCGGCACGGTCTCGGTCTCTTTCAATTCCACATCCTGGCTGTTATATGTGTATATTTGTCCACTATGTTTACAGATCAAAAGCCACAGCCAAGCTCTTCATTAAAACTGAAAGATTAAATTATCATCAGCAATTCAACCCTTGATTTGTTTTCTCCTTCCCTTTTGTAGAAGACAAAAAGAAGTGACAGACTATAAAGAGTGAAAGTTAAATCGGATGTTTTGCAATATTTCCGAGTTTCTAGGTAACCTAAACTCTCTAGACAAAAATCTCAAACAGCAGTTGTCAGCCCCACAAGCTAGTGGCAGATGCAGGCTGTGGGGTCGGTGCAAATGCACTCCTCCTTGGTTGCTTCATCTCTCCGAGCCGCAGTTTCTTCTTCTGAAAACGAGGCACAAATCCTAGCCTCACAGAAGCGTTCAGAGGATTCAACACAAAGTAAAATAAATGTGCCACGAGCAGTGGCTTTTACTGATCAATGCTGAATAGAATCTGAAAGCTTGATTTCTAAATCAGTGTTGAAAGTGCGATGAGAGACTTTCACTAATTAAAATCTAGGTGGTGGCCAAAACAGAGTTCTCCATCTGCAGAAAATGCAGAGCTTCACATTCATCCTGGAGTGCTCTTGAATGGCCACTCAAAAAGATTTATATCTTGGACTTTTATCAAGTGATTCTAAAATATTAACTACAGTTATTACTTTACAGAAAGTCAAAGGCCATTGAAAAATTTTTAAACCTAAGTGAACACTGACTCATGTGAGTTTATTATCAGCATGTGTTCGTATGTGTGGTGGGGGGTGTGTTTCAATGAAGCCACAGTAGCAGGTTTACCGGGGAGCAGGAACGAGGGAGCTAACGTGATTCCAGCTGCATTTCAACCAGGCTCTTTATACTGGGAGCACGGTTCAGTAACTGCACTTACACGTAAATGGGTTTATCCTTGTAATTCAAGTAATTGCTTTAGTATTTTCAGTACCAACCGTGTATGAAAGCTCTATATAAAAGCTGGAGAAAATTCCCAGGAGAAGGAAAGTATCTATAGATCGGCCTATGAAACTGTATACCATTCCCACTTTCCTTCACCTCATAAGGGAAAATAACAGATATGCTAAATAATACCCATTTCATGGTTTGTCAGAATAAAATGAGATCGTTATGTCAAAACCTTTGGTAAACTGTAGAGGCTCTTATCAATGAAGGTGTGACTATCCTAAGTATTATGAAATTCAGAGTACTATTACACACACACACACACACACACACACACATGCTCGCAAGTGCACACACACACACACACACGAGTTATAGACAAATGTGCAAACCGTAGGAGTAGGAGGGGGAGGCTGGTTCTTCTCAGCTTTTTGACAGGAAGGCAAATCTCCTCCCCTAAAATAAAGCAGTTTGAGATGAAACTGCAAAGATTTGGCAAACGTAAATACCCACTGGTTAACTAGAAGTGAATTATAAACAATACCTACTCAGGGTTATAAGCATTAATGGGGTTAAGTAGAATTTCACACTTGAGGAATTTCATATGCTCAATCTTGACCCAGCTTCAGAAAATATGTGGCTTTACTGTAAAATGCCCTAGAGACTCAAGAGGCATGCTGTTAGTTTGTGGGCAAGAAGCAGCAGAATTTAAATCAGGATGGAAAATTAAACACATGGCACTCTCCCCTGGCCTTCTGTTTCTCTCTAGGTGGGAAAGAATCTTACATGACTTCTCCTTCCCTCCAACCCTCATGTCTAACAAGTCTCCAGCCTGAGTCAACCTCAGAGTGTTTTTTTCTGACCACTCCTTCCTCTCTACCCCACACCACTGCCTCAGTGGCTCAACACCTGGACATTCTGCTGCCCCCCTTCTTGCCAGACTCAGGTCCTGGAGAATTCTCCAGCCACAGTCTTTCCCAAATGAACTCATCTTTCTGTCTGCCACCAGATCAATTCTCCTAAAAGAGAGGTTCCAGAGGCCCATGAAAGGCTCCAAGAAAATCAGAGGTTCAATGGTCAAGCCAGTTTGGGAAACACCACTTATAGCTCCTTCTTGCAGCATCACTTTTGCACATTAAAGGTTCTGATAAGTCCTGCAGTAAGGATACCAGCTTTACTTTCTTTAACCCAGATTCTTCCAACTAAGTAATGTAACCAACAACCCCTATGAAATAAGCACTATTATGAGGTTTCTATTTTACTGATGATGGGACCAAGACCATACAAGGTTAGATAACTCACAAAGGTCACACAGTACTGAATGCCAGTGCTAAAGTTCAGACCAGACTGACTCCCAAGCTACACACTTCTGGTATCCTAGAGCACTACAAGTTGAGAAACAATCTCTTGGACGTTTCTGCCATCCCAGGCTTCTGATCAAAGATTTCCACCAAGTCTCCCTACATACAATTTATATTCTTTAACTTAGAGAGCCTTGCTACTCAAAGTGAGGCCCCAGGACCAGCAGCTCATCAGATGCAGCATTATAATACCCCGGCCCCAAACAACACCAGCTCTACTGAGTCAGAATCCACATTTAACTCAGAATCCCACTTGCAGAGCACCGCCCTGAAAAGATTCAAGTCAATAATGTAACCTGCGCTTACTATTCTTCCACTGGTAATTTCGCCTTCCACAAACCATGTTCCCTGGACTCATCAGCCAGGCGATACAATTGGGTGGTATCAGTCAGCAAACGGTATCCCTCTGACTTGGCCCCCGCCCACTCTTACTTACTCCTCAAAGTCCCCCCAGATAGTTCTGGGACTTCCCTGCAGGCGTCTCACACGTGTCTTAAAGTCTGCCATCCACTCTTTCCCTCCTTTCTCATTCCGTCGCCATCTTTATTCTCTGCCAACCCCAAGCTCTCAAGCATGCCACCGTCAGCTGCCGGCGACGGTGCCTGTCCTGATGCATCTGATGCTGGGCCAAGCTTACCGATGCAGGTGTGCAGGATATGGAGGGACTGCCTGCAGAAGCCAGCATGAGACCCTCGGCTTCTTGTGGACACAGACTGTGAACGTTTCTTCCACACAGCCCAGCGTGGAGCACAGAGCCTTCACACTCAAGACGGAGGAAGAGGCAGGGCAGAGTGGGAAATCCAGCGATTAGGACAGAAGGATTATTCGTTTTACAAAATGATTCCTTACAAGGATACCTCAGAAACATATATTTCTAAAAGATTTGATTGACAAGAGTGTTTTGCACACTGCTTTGCAGAGAAAGGCCAAGACTGTGGCCTGATGTGAGATACAGGCATACGCTCTTTTGGAGGCAAGACGTGTCCCTGTGGGGAGGACATAGACAAAGGGGAGGAAGGAAATCTAAGGGCCTGACTCAAAGACGCATGTGTGACCCCTGGAAGATTCATAACTTAAATGACCCAAATTAAGGAGCTAAGTAACAGATCCCTCCGGGCTGAAGAAGGGGACATAGAGGGAAAAGACTGGTAGAAGAGAAAGGAAGTGACAGAGGAGCTGATGCCAAGGAAGCTGACCAGTGATGACTTGAAACCCCAGATGAAGAGGCCACGATGGCATCTGTCCCCTCTCTGTGAAAGCAAGGAAGGTGGCCAGGACAGAGAGTTGTCTGAAGACCTGCAAGGCACCCCACTCCTTACTTCCACAAAGAGGAAGGCAGGTAAAACCTAAGACGATGAAAGGGATGTTCGCTGCGCTCATTCCGGTCCAAAGACAGGACGCGGGACAAAGGCTGGAGTCGTCCTGGGCGGCCACTTGGCCTCACCCACCCACCTGAGCAATCACAGGGCCCAGCCGGATTTTGAATACAGTCACCCACTTTTTATCCACCTCCACCACTGCCCGTCTGGGCCAGTTACCTCTCACCCTCAGCAGTTAAAGAGTCTCCTGTCTGGTCCCCTAAATCTTCTCCTGCCCGTCCCCTAATTCATTCTCCACACAGAAGCAGGTCCAGCCCTGAAGAGCAGCACGCTGGTGCCGTCACTGTTGCATGAAACTCCCCAATGTTCCTGAGATCCTCTAGGCCTGCACAGCACCGGGGCAGAGAGCCGCCGTGATGGGGCGCATCCGACCACCCGGTCCAAACAGCCACTCCTCTCCCGCTCGCCATCTTCATGCCATTGCCATTCCTTGGACGAGCCAAGCTTTCCCCCACCTCAGAGACTGAGTACGCCAGCCATCCTTTATCCCTGGACCGCTTTTCCTTGCACACAACCTGTCAGGCCACCCGGCCCAGCCCCTCACCCGGGTTCCCCTAAGGCCCGGATTAAATGTCACTTCCTTTGTGACATCATAAATCTCTCAGGACTCCCCAAGACCAGAGAGGAGGCCCCTGCTCTGCTGTCTTATATTCCCCCCAGCACCCCAAACTTTCCTGATAACATGTATCATAATTCCATTCAACTAATTACTTATGCACTTAAAATAATGAATTTCTGCAAATGCCAGGGTGGCAGAAACCGTATTTATCTTATTTATGACTGCATCAGCAGTGCATAGTACATATGCTTGGCATTTAGTAGGTACTTAACAAATGTCTGTGGAAAGAAGGAATGGAAGGAGGGAGGGGACAGAGGATGGGAAGAAGACAGAGCTATTTTCTAGGCATTTTAGACAATCAGGAATTTGTTGTTTTTCTCATCAAACTCCTCCAAACAGTATTGTCAAACAACTAAGACGGTTAACTAACTTCGTTTGGCATCATCTGTCCGTGGAAAATGATAAAAGCAGGCAAGACTTTACCGAAGTCAAGAGCAGCAGGTATCTCCAGTTCTACAAGGAAAAATATTGTTCATTTAATTCTTGACTGCCGTCTAAGTTTTAATTAGGGAGAAAAGCAGTGCTGGGCAGTGATGGCCAAAACTGAAGTCTTAACACCAATTTATCCAAACAAAACACGACATGGATCACATCTCCATCTGTTCCCATAAATCACCAAAAATATATTCAGAGAACATGTTACAAGTGTGTGCATATACACGCACTAGAACATTTGCCAAGATAAAACAATATTACTATGTCTGTTTAAAACATTTTGCTTTTTTCTTTGCAGTGTGAATTCAGTATTCCAGTGGAAAATATTTTTAAGCAGAAAAGAGACACCTCATCTTTGTCTGACTTACATTTCAACTCAGCTCTGCTACACTTCCAGAGGCCTTGTCTGAACAACTTGATGGATGGCACCAGGGATGGGAGGAGGGACACAGAACAACAAATAACTCCCACGCCTTGTTTTACCCTCCTTCCTCCAGTCCCCTTAAGAACTGTAATTAGAGGTTTAACCCATGACCCATACTGATTCCCACCTATCTTCCCTCTCTGCCCTGTGGTGAGGTGTAAATGAACAGAGAAATATCAAAAAGCAACATCAGCAGTAGAGAGAGGAGGTTGGTTAAAGAGAGAGAAGAGAGAGGAGATATTCCGTTCACCAGAAACAGAAATCTCGATGAACCAGCTGTTCAAAATTTGCCAAACTGACATGTACCCTCCTTTCACTGAGGATACATCTTGCTGAATGTTCTCTTTCTGGATTTCTTGCCTAAGCTCAATACCATAAATGTATCTTAAAGTCTTTCAGGAACATTTACTGGTTAACTAAAGACAGGTAGGGCGCCTGGGTGGCTCAGCTGATTAAGTGTCCGACTTCGGGTCAGGTCATGATCTCATGGTTCGTGGGTTCCAGCCCCGCATCGGGCTCTGTGTTGACAGCTCAGAGCCTGGAGCCTGCTTCGGATTCTGTGTCTCCCTCTCTCTCTCTCTGCCCCTGTCCTGCTCACACTCTGTCTCTGTCTTTCTCTCTCAAAAACAAACATTAAAAAAAACTTTTTTAATTAAAAAAGACAGGTAAAGCCACTTTTCTGCTATGGTTTAAAGATGCTAACTCATGGATATTCACTGCTAAAGTTCTGATGTGCTCACTGTTAGAAAATGTTATTTGGATTGTCTCCCTTTCCCTGTCTAGGGTTCTACTAGTCTCAAACTTACAATAGGATCTTGAGCACGCTAATTATCAGTTCTTCAATTTCTTCACCTGTAAAATGGGATAATTCAGTACAACCACACTATTTCAAATGGAACTGTGTAAATATTTTCCCAAACATATGGTTTTAATATAGTTCAAAATGCAGTCTTGTAACTACATTAACAAAAATTGGCAAGTACTGGCCGTTTAAGGACTAACTTTAAAGAGCTAAGCATAATTGTCAATAGTCATTGTATAGCGATTATTCAAATGTTAACAGGTGGTTCACACCTGAAAGCAATTTCTTATGTTAAATAAGTTAAACAGTCCCTTGGACTTCCGTGTAGGTGATGGCTTTGCTCTTCTAACAAATAATGTTCTACCAACTGGGCTACCAACATTAGCCTAATCTGAATGCACACACCTATACAGTTCTTGCACTTTTCCATTCTTATCCATTCTGCCACAGTGATGTCCAGTATTCATCATCTGTAGGGTTGACTGCAGGAATGAAGAGAAGGGGTGGGGGGGGGTGGGGATACCATCTGCCGCCAGGGGTTTCACTTTGCTCCCATCCCCCGACACAATCTGAGCTCCCCACCCTTCTTCAGGAGGCACATGTATTTACTTCATTATACAGAAACTCTCTTCAGGGGAATTTTTCATCACTAAATTAATAAAACGGGGACTCCGTTGGAATCAAGAAACAGAAGCTCCTCTACCTGGTCACAGGTTAGTGCTGAAAATCTTATTCCTAAATCCATGTATTCATAAACACAGAGGAACACTCTGCTTCCCATCTTTGTAGTGCCTATGTGTGACCGGTAAAATCACCTGGCTGGCAAAGCTGGCCATCTTTCCTTCTGAGATAAATTGTGTTTTCACTTCTCCGAAAGGTCCTAACATTCTCTACAAGTTTATAAGTAGAGGAGTTTCTGAACCCAGAGTCCTATTTTATGAAATTTCCTTGCTTCCAATATTTTGACAGGTGGAATTTTCCATTATTTCCACATGTGTGTTCTAACAAGTGGTCTCTCCTAAGGGCTCCTCAATCTCTGTTGCATTTGATGTTTTGCCTCTGCTGTTTCTACATCCTCTGCTTTAGACTGATCATTACCTCCGGGCCCACAAAGTGCTAGAAAACAGCATCTGTAGAACCAAAGAGGAACATGTCCTGAGGAATGGCTTATAAATTTAAAAGCAAGATGGGCTGACTCTGTGTTCAGAAGGGCCTCTTCCTGGTTTTGTTGTTGTTGTTGTTGTTGTTGTTGTTGTTGTTGTTGTTTTCCATAGAACTTTGGATAAGGTTGTAACAGACGAATAACCCACAGATAGTCTGCATTCATTTTAGAATTAAATTGAGCATTTTACTAAGAAATAACATCCATCCTTTAGATATAATGATACTTCCAACAATAGTCATTATTCATGAGTGCTTACTATTTGCCAGGCACTGAGCCGAGTGCTTTTCTGACACATATTTAATCCTCAAATCCACCATGTAAGAGTTATTATTTCCGTTTTCAGGTAAATAAATTGAGACTTAAAAAATGAAGTAACTTGCCACAGTGACAGGTGTGATAGAACTAGATCTAAGTCCATCATCGCATTTGCACCTAATGGACATACTATACTGTGTCCCAGAGGTTTGTTTGGAAAGGTTTTTGTTAATCATTAACAACGTATTCACCCTCTACTGTGTGCTACTGCATTAGTCTATCCACAGGTCTTGCTGTCCTTTTCCTCTCTAGTCTGTTATCTGTCCATACATCAGAATAGCGTCTCCCAAGGAGTAATTCTGAAACCATTTGCATCAGAATCATCTGGATGCCTGTTCAGACTGCAGCTCCCAGACTCACCCCAGAGATACTGAATGAGAACCACCTACACTTTTAATAAACACCCCAGTTGATTCTCCTGCACGCTAAAATTTGAGAACCACTTCTTTTTTTTTTTTAATTTTTTTAACGTTTTATTTATTTTTAAGACAGGGAGAGACAGAGCATGAACAGGGGAGGGTCAGAGAGAGGGAGACACAGAATCTGAAACAGCTCCAGGCTCTGAGCTGTCAGCACAGAGCCCGACACGGGGCTCGAACTCACGGACCGCGAGATCACGACCTGAGCCAAAGTCGGCCGCTTAACCGACTGAGCCACCCAGGTGGCCCGAGAACCACTTCTATCAGTACATCATCTGTTCATAATCTTCAAATGGTTTTCCCAAAATGATACAATGCTCATGGCAGGCTGAGTAGTGACCTCACAAAGATGTCTGCATCCCAATCTCTGAAACCTGTGAATATGTAACTTCACAAGGCAAAAGGGACTTTACAGATGTGATTAAGTTAAGGATCTTGAGATGGGAAGATTATTATCCTGAATTACCCAGTTGGGCCCAAGGTAATCACAAGGGTTATTAGAAGAGGGAAGCAGGAGGGTCAGAGTCAGAGAAGGTAACTTGACAACAGAACGAGGCATTGGAATGATGGGGGTGGAGGGTAGCACACCAGCCCAGGGATGCAGGCAAGGAAGCTGCAAAAGGCAAGGAGACAGATTCTTCCCTCGAGCTTCCAGAAGGAACGAGGTGGTCTGCCAGCAGAGTTTAGAGTTCTTACCCCCAGGCTGTAAGAGAATATATTTAGTGCTTTAAGCCACTAAATTCATGGAGATTTGTTACAGCAACAACAGGAGACAATACATTGTTTAAAGCCCTCCACAGGTCCTCAGTGGGCCAACTCCTTCTCACTCCATGCCTCTTCTCTCTCATCTCTCCACACTGAACTTGAAGCTCCGGTCATGCTAAACCACATCCAATTCCAAAAATGCCAAGCTCCTTAATACTGTACTTGAACATTTGCTTCCCCCAAACATGTCGGCTTGAGGAACACCAGTTTATCCTGGAAAGAAATCCAAACGTCACTCCTTAATACCTAGAGATGGAACCAATTCTCTCCTCTGTAATGGAACTTGGATATATATATATACACTGTTGTTCTCATCACGTTCTGCTATAAATATGTGAAGCCCACAGCTACAACCCATTCATCTTTATACCCCAGGGCCCATTCACAGTGCCTGGTCCAGAGTAAATGCCCAATAAAAGTTAGTTGAATTGAACTAAACCCTGAGTAGTTGGCTGGAAAGCTGTAGATGTATTCCCAAATGCCACCTTTAAAGAAAAGCATTTAAGATAGTCCTATTTTATAACTTCCAGCAGATCCTATATCACTGCTGTTTTCCCATGTATCCTCAGTGATAACAAATTCCCACCCATCCTTTTGAAAGGTTTGGATTTAGGAGGTAAAAAAAACAAACGAATACTATACAAAGATATCTACTAACCAAGGAGGACGATCCAGCCATAAAGTATGATTTTAGATCGAAATGAGTCAAAGCTATCATGTGAAATGACTCGTAAACCAGCTCTGATGGCATTGACAATATACAAGTTCTGGTATTTTAGTCTCTTAAAGCCTATAAAGTATTTATGATTATATTATCAAAGTATACTATTCACCCAAAAAGCTGAAAACATGACTCTCCTACAAAACAGAATGAATGCACGTGAAAGGATGTATCGAGCTCATGAGTGAATGAGGAAAACAGTAAGTTGGTAAACTGGCTCAAAGAGCATTGGAAATTTAATAAAAGGCTGTTAAAACAGTTTGTTAAATTAGATACGGAACTGGTTAGTGCCCTGTAAGGCACCAAACCAAAACCTTTACGGTTACCTTATCTGCTTAACAAAGATGATTTCTAGCAAACCATCTACCTACAAACCCACAAGTCAATGTATAACTTCACATAGTTCGAGCCCTTAATTATTGATAGACAACAAAGTCAATAAACAGTACCCTCTCCCAGAAAAGGAAATAAACCGAGAGAGGATATGTGGTTATCCTTATAGTCTAATATACAGGTTTTTGATAACTTTTTCAATAGTATTTTAAAAAATAGATGACAAAGATGGCATCTGACTAGTACCACAAAACTTCAGAGGAAGTAAAACACACTGGGAAAATGTGGAGATTCACATAGAACTGGGCCTTAAAGAAGAAAAGGACAAGTAGACATCAATAGGCTTTAAGTATCATTTTACAATACATTAAGACCAAATTTTTCTCCAAAGAAAGGACTCTAATAATTTTAATACGAAAACAATTTAAAGAGATTTAGAAATTCACTTTACTTTTCCAGAGCTATGACTATTCTGAAAATCAAGGTATAGCTGTAGCTCCTGTTGCCAAACTCTGAATCCAGAATTCTCTTCCACCTGCAGGCCAGTGCACCTGTGTCACCACCACCAGCGCTAGCCCCTGGCAATCCCCCACCCTTTTCTCCCCCTATTGCGCCTGCACTTCAACCACACCAAACAACTTTTCACTGGCCACATAGGACGCGGCCTCTCTTTACCTCTTTACCGTTGTGCAACTACGTATGTGTGTGTGAGAGCGCATGCGCATGTGTGCTCTACGAGAATCTCAGAAGAGATGCTACTTGAACGTTAGAGGAGTAACGGGGGAACTACAACACTAAAAGGAAGCTCCAGGGAGATGAAGATGAACAGAAGAAAGAAAACAATGATTGAAAGCTTGGGGCAAGACGCTGGAGGGTAATCATTCAGATAGATGTGAATAACTGTAGGGCTGTAATCAACGTGGAGGAACACAGTGAAGGAAAAAGGTGCTGCTCAGCCCTGAACTTGTACGCCGGCCTCCTACTCCACATGCCCTTTGTTCTGTGTGGCCTAACTTTTAAAATCGTAATTATGATTAACATAGTCTTCTATTTGGTTGCCTCTCAGTAACCACCAAGTCACAGAGCCTTTTGGCAGTATCTGCTTATGGTTTCTGAAAGCTATAGGAGTGTGCACAGCTGTTCATTGTCCTCTTATGGATTCATTCAAGTTAGATTCATTAAGTGTGAACTCTGAGAAAATATTAACTGTGTATATAATTAACTATGTAAATAAAGTACATTAATATTTTATGAAGTACTATTAAGATCTGCTAGAATGGCAGAAACTATACATACTTCATTTAGTTAGGAATATTACAGTATTCTGCATTCATATCTTCTATCTCTCCAGGTTGGTTATAATGTAGTTAGATATATTTGAAGATGAGGAGATTTCTCACTCACTTTTGTATTCCCACGGTGGACCACAATGTCTGAGAAGAACATGGCAGGAACATGCAGTAATTGACAATTTAAGGAATGTTAAATAAATGAGCTGAGGGATGAACAGAAAGTAGTGTTCTTTGATTTTCAAACTTTTTTTGAAAAGTGGAGCTTCTTTAAAAATGTATACAAAATCCCGATACATGGAAGAGATCAAAGTGGATGGCTCGGAGAGAAGCTGAACAACGGCCTGGGCAGAGCTCTCTTCCCATTCTCTCCACCTCCCACCAACATAGCTCAGGAAAAAAGTGGCATCGGAAATATCATCCTGACAGACCAAGGTAGAAAGTGACTTTTAAAAAACATGAGCTCTGGTGCAGGGGTGCCTGAGTGGCTCAGTTGGGTAAGCGTCCAATTTCAGCTCAGGTCATGATCTCATGGTTCCTAAGTTTGAGCCACGTGTCGGGCTCTGTGCCCACAGCTCAGAGCCTGGAGCCTGCTTCGGATTCTGTGTCTTCCTCTCTCTCTGCCCCTCCCACCCCACCCTCCCCCACTCTGTCTCTCTTGCTCTCAAGAATGAATAAACTTAAAAAAGAAATTAGCTCTGGGGCCTTTTCATACTTTTCCCCCCTATCTCCATAACAACTTTTAATAGAGTAAAACAAGACTGTATACCATCTCAAATTTTGTTTGCCAGGTCTGTGATGTCTCATGAAAATGTGCAGAAATTGTCAATCACTTTGGAAGTGAAAAGTTCAACCAGATAACATATTGCCAGGTTCTTTCTCTTTTTTTTCTTTTTCATTCATTGGAATGCTCTAAAAATCATTCTTCTATTTCACAGGCATCTGTGACGAGCAAAAAGTACTGAGTTCTGTCAAGTTCACACGAAACGGAAATTCACAGAAGTCAACACTTCCAATCAATGCAAATGATCTTGATGGAGAAATTGACAAGATTTACTGAGGGATGTATCCAGGCGCCTTCTCTTGTCAGGCCATAGAATCCCCAAGCTCTGTGATCTGTCATTAAACTAACTGGGGGACCCAGGAATTGGTGCTGGGGCAAGGTCAGGAACAGAAAAAAAAAGTTTAAGACAGGATAAAAGAGCAATTTTAAAATCATTACTTTTTAACAATGAACACAGCTATTATTCTGAACCCCAAATCATGGATGTGATTGTCAAAAAGACAAAAGAATAGCAGGATAAACTGTTGAAACCAATCTCTTTATAGTAGATAGTAAAAATCTCATTGCAATTCAAAAGATAAATGGCAATTAAGTAGTTTCTGTTAAGTGTTTATTGTTCACCTTTTATGTGGGTGGCCTTTTAAGTGATTTTCTTTTTAAAGGAAAAGAAAGTTTGTTCTCTCCACCATTTGAACCAAACATGATGCAAATGCATGCAACCATCAATTTTAAAATAATAATCGTCTTGATTTTCTAAGCCGATAAACCAACCACCATGCACCACTTCCTTTTCAGGCGGTTGTTTGCTTGGCTTATCACGGTTAACTATTGCACTGTGACTCTGCATGAAGACGGTAATGTAATTAAATCCTATTAACACATCAGGAATAAAGCCCTTTAATGGGCACACAAGGCTTTGAGAGGCAGCTCGTTCCTGAGCAGATTTAATATCCTTAAATTAAGCAAGTGTGAATGGGAAGATGAATCTTATTAAAAACTTAAATCTGATTATATTTGAAAATTATTGGTTTCTTAATGTAATAAATTATCCAATACAGACTAGAACAAATAATATGTCCTAGCTTCACATAACTCCACTCTATAACAAGTGACAAAAGAAATTATGTGTGACTGTGGGGCAAAAAGAAAGGTCTTTTTATAAAAGTCATTTTGCATAATGAAATACCTAAATCATTTTAATAAACATTTGGGGGGGGGAGTGCAAATGACACAGTTGGAGAGGGAATCATTTACCCTATTCAGAAAGGGAATGTGGAAATAGTGATGCTAATGTTTTTTTTTAAATTGCCATTCTGGCCAATTTGTTGTAAATTCTGAAAAGAAAAGCTGCAGCTTCTGTTGTTGGTAGCGAATTCCTTCTCCAGAAGGCTAATGCAAATGTAAGCCATCTGCCACGCATTCTGCTGAGAAAGCTGGAGTCGCAAACAATGGGCCAACAGTCTCTGAATACTAACACACACACTCCGCGGGCAAGAAAAGTTTGCATTTTCCCCAAAGGTATACTTTGCCTTGCCTCCTTTCCCATCATCACCAGGACCACCAGGCACCCACTCTCTCTCCCCCAATCCAACTGGCACCAGGCAGGCTTCCACATGATTAGTCTGATGATGTTCACAAGGAGAAGCCCCAAGAGAAGCATTTCTGTTCAAACTGACTGAAGCAGGAAGGCGAGACCTGTTAAATTATTTAACCAGACAAATGCTTCACAGTGTGCGTGTTTTAACTTATTCCTATTTTAGCAGAATCTGGCGTCGCCCACCGCACTACACATCCGAGCCTTTGCGTGGGCTTTATCCTTTCATGACTGGTCCCTTTCCGAGGGCTCAGGAACACTGACCTCAGCTCATCTGAAAGCCACCGCCTCACCAGCAGATGGGTGCATTAAACAGAATGCACCGGGCAAGGGTGCCGGCGCGTGAAACCAGGGTCTGCTCGCACACTTTCAAGTAATTCTTTCCACTCCATTCGAGGAAACTGGAATGCTCAGTTGTTTGGCAAGTGTGCCCAAATGGCTCATTCGACGACGTGATGAAACATTTTAAGTATTGTTTGGAGTTTGGTGACGGGGCGGAGGGAGAGGCGACCCCCAGTGAAAAGCCATCGCACAAATGCTAGCTTCCCTTCTCCCCAGATCTGGCCCCTGCCAGCTTTCCTCTCCAATCTCTTCTTGCTCCGATTACCATGTACCCTCGGGCCTCTTGCTGGAGGTTTCCCAAACTTGCTAGACTGTATCCTATCTTCCTGCCTGCGTACAGCTGCGTTCACTGCCTAGAATGCCTTCGCAAGACCCTCCCGCTACACACCTCCCAGGCAGGGGTCTAGAGTTTGCTCTAGAGTCGGTCTTCCTGGGTTCAAATCCCAGCTTCCTCACTTGGCAGTTGTGTGGCTGTGGACACGTTACCTAACTTCCCCATGCCACAGTGGACTCCTAGAAGGAGCATAGTAAAAATATAACCTACCCCGGAGACTAACTAGGGGAAGACACAGAAAGCACTTGGCACAGTATCTAGAATACTGTGTGTTCAATAACAGCTAGGACTAGCCTTTCTTTTCTGGAACCTCAGGCTCTCATTTGCCATCCCCTCTCTCTCACTCCTTGATATTAGTTAATTTTTCTCTGCATGACCACGTGCTTCTGTGCAAGTACATGCTTATGCTATGCCATTCATCATCTATTTAATTAGGTGCTTATATCTGTCTTTTCTGTTAGGCTATACATTTCTTAAGAGCTTATTCTTACTTGTTGTATCCACAAGGCTTAATACAGTACCAGACATATAAAAATTGCTTCATAAATATTTATTAGCTAAATATAAGAATTAATGAATGAATGAGTTTACTTAAGAGCTGGATTAAGCGTATAAACCAAGAGAGGAGATAAATGCTTCCCATCATATTTTTAATGGCGATGGCCAGAGAAGACCAGAAAAGGACTTTCAGGTACTGAGGAGGATGGAGAGCAACTAGAACGTTTAATACATTGCTGATGAGAATGTAAATTGCCTCAATAACTATAAAAAACTGTTTAGCAGTAGCTCTAATAAAGCTAAATATATCCCAATCTGACGGCCCAGCAATTCCACTATTTAATATACACCCAGTAGAAATGAATGAATATATTCACAAAAAAGATATGTAAAGCATATTCACCACAACTTCTCAAAATAGCCTCAAACTTGAAACAACACAAATACCCATCAGCAGGAGAATGGATTAAAAATGTTTACAGTACCATTATATAGTGAAATATACCTAGAATTTTTTTTAAAAGAGGGAATGCAAGAATCCCCCTTATCCTAAGTTTTACTTTCCACAGTTTCAGTTATGCTGGGTAAACCATGGTCTGGAAGCAGATGATGTTCCTCCTGACATATTTTCAGAAGGTCAATAGTAGCCTAACAGGGAGTCACAAAGCCTGCACAATTCACCTCACTTCATCTTGCAGGCATTTTATCATCTCAGATCATCACAAGAAGAGTAAATACTATACAATAAGATATCTTGAAGCAGACCACATTCACATAACTTTTATTATAGTATGTTATTATAATTGTTCTATTATGTTATTGGTTCTTGTTGATAATCTCTTACAGTACCTAATTTAGAAATTAAACTTTATCATATGTATGTATATATAAGAAAAAACACAGAATATATAGGGGTTTAGTACTACCTGTGGTTTCAGGCATCCACTAAAAGTCTCCTATGAATAAAGGGTGCTACTACACTGATATAAACAAAAATAGAAATAAATCTCCAAAATATTATGTTTAGCAAAAGAATCCAGATACACAAAAGTATGTATTATAGAATTCCATTTATATCAAGTTCAAGAACAAAGCTAACTAGGATAGCAAAACTCAGAATAGTGATTATTTCAAGGGGGAACTTTCTAGGGTAATGGGGATGTTCTATATCTTGGTCTGAATGTTAGTTAACACAAATACATACATTTGTAAAAATCCATTGAGCAATACATTTCAGGTCTGTGCACTTTACTCTGTATAAATTATGCCTCAAAACAATTGTCATAACACTGCTGGCAGGCATGTACATTGGTACAACCTTTCTGGAATGCTGTCTGTTAATAGATATCAAAAGCATCCCCAAACCATTGACTCAGAAAGCCCACTTGTAGGAATTTATCCAAAGAAAATAATTAAACAAATGCACAAATGTATATGTATAAGGATATCTACTGACCTGAAGTTTACAATAACAAAAACTGAGAATACTATAAGCATTTAATGGTGTGGAATGTTGCACAATGAAATACTAGGGAAACAAAAAAATTTATAGGTCTATAATTATTGAAATGGGAAGATAATCGCAAAAGATTATTCAGTGAAAAAAAGGCAGGTGACAGAGGAGTACTTTGGTATGATCTTATTTTGTTAACACATAAATATACATATACACACATACATATATATGTACATATATATTTGCCAGGAAAAAAGTCTCCAAGAATGCACAACAAAGTGCCACAATGGTTTTCTCTGGATGGGATTTCAAATGATTTGGTTGTTTTATTTTTGTCTGTTGCTTTCCATTAAATTTTTTTTATTATGACCATTTTTCAGTTGGGAAATTTAAATAAATACATAGATACACGATAGCTGAATACACATAAATGTGCATGTGCAAACATCCATTCAGCAGAAATGCACCAACATGACCTAAGGCCGTATATGATACAAGAAGGCTGCACTCTATTTTTAAGTAAAAAGTTGTCTTGAGAAGGCAAGGAGGCTACAGGCCACCCTCTATAAAACAAGGGTAAGTCCTGCATGACGGATGAGAACAGGAGCAGTCCCTGGGGAGGTGCCATTTTGAAAGACTTGCTATGCTGGACAAGGTCAGATGGGAGACTGTCTTTTTTGGGGCCCCCTTAGGGGACATGTTTAAGTGACTCATGACCTGCTAAAATCCAAAAAGAAGAATATTCTCTTAGACGCCTAAACTGTAACTGGATGACCAGCCAAATCTTCAAGTTCAAGAATGTGGTTTTACATACCCACTAAAGAGTCTTTTTAACATCAGATTTCATCAAATAATAACAAGCTGGGGGAGAAGAAATAGATAGACAGAGAGAGATAGGGATAGATACAGAGAGGAGACAGAGATAGAGATGCCCATTTCTAGTCATTGCCAGTGAAAAATAAATTCTCATTTCTGGCATTCTCGTGTGATCATGCTTTGTCTGAGTTTCTTTCTTTTCTTTCTCTTTGATTTTCTGTTGATTCTCAATGGTTGGGTGTAAGGTCACTAAGATTCCTTCAGTATTTTTCTCAGTGTATAATTATTACAACTCAAGGACTTGGGATCCGTCCGAGATTACAGTCTGTTTAAGCAACCTTGCCCCATCCTATATGCCCCACACTACTCATCAACCTCTTCTACTCTGTTTTTAGACCTAGATGCCCTGATCCAAACCACAGGTTATAATTTTTATATAATTATTTTTAATTTGGAAAAAGCCCAGAAACTTATAGAGACGTTGCAAATATAAAGAACTTTTGCCTTGAAAGATTTTAGAGTAAGTTGCGGGCCTGATGCTCCATCATCCCAGAAAACCTTACTATGTGTATCTGACAAACACATTCCCCTGTATAACCAGAAAAAATCGTGACATCAACACTGATACATCACTAATAATCCTCAGAATCCCCTTCAAATTCTGCCAACTGTCCTCATAATGTCCTATAGATCAGATGAATGCAGTTCAGAATCACACAGGGCATTTAGCTGTCATGTCTCACCTATCTCTTTCAGTCTGGAAAAGTTACTCAGTCTTTCCTTGACTCTTAGGACCTCAACATTTCTGAAGATTATAAGCCATTTATTTCGTAAACAACCCTCAATTTAGATTTTTCTGATGTTTCTCATGAAACGGGTTATACATCTTTGACATGAATGTCACAGGAGATGCTGTGTTCTTCTCATTGTTTCCTCTCAAGGGGCACAGAATCTTGATTTGTCTCATTACTTATGTCCACTTTGATCACTTAATTAAGTTGGTATCTGCTAGGCTTCTCCACTGAAGTTATTCATTCTCCCTTGTAATTAATAAATTGCTGAATATACTGATATTTAAAGGCAGTCCAAGGAAGAAAAAAAAATGAAAAAGGATTAATCAAAAGTAATAGGTAAGTGAATTCGAAGAAAATAGTTCCATGAAATCCAACACAAAAGAGACCTTCTGAAAATGAGAATACGATCAATCATGTGAAAAGTTACAAAAATAAAAGATCTAAAGAACAGCCATTGGCTTTTGCAACTATAAGATCAGTAGTGACAGTGGCTAGTCAGTTTCAGGAGAGTGGATGTCGTAGTTTCAGGACCGAAGGGAGAGCAGATCAAGAGGACATGGGTAGGGTGGCCTTAGTCTTTCCAACCCGAGTCAAGAGGGAAGATGAAGATGAACAGAGTCAGAACAAAGAACAAAGAAACTATGGGAGTTTATACCTGATGGCTTCTATTTTCTCCACAAACTTGTGTCAACTATTAATGGAAACAGGGCATGGATGAGGTGGAGGTTTGGGGAAGATAGTCAAGGTGACAGCTGCTAACCATGGAGGTTGATAAAGGGAGTTTCCTAGGAAATCAGGAAGCACATTCGCTCTAAGAGAACTTTTCTCTTTAGTCATTTAGCCTTATGTCTCCAAGCCCTCTAGGCAATGTTTCCTGACTGGAATTCTACTGCTGATGACTGAAATCTCGGCATTCTATATCTCAGACCTGAAATGAAAAGAAGACAGAGGAAAGAAACGCGTTACAACCGTAATCACTGGAAAGATGGTCAAGGGAGAGTCATATAGCAGGTGATTATTTTGAAATTGGCCCTCTAACATATGGTTTTAAAGAACACCATGTTGGCCACATCTCCCCTGGTCACATATGCCTTTCGGGCCTTACTGACTTCTCCAGTCACTCTTGTCCCTATGTGCAGACCCACCTCAGGCCAGCACTAGCCTCATACCAACTATGGAACCAAGAGTCCATACCCTCTTCAAGGTCTCCCACATAGTGCAGATCTTGGGCTCTGATCTCTCAGCTGCTTATCTTGCTCTGTTGTTCTGAGCAAGAAAAAGCAGTTCTAGTGTTTCCTGTATTCAAACTTCAAATACCTCTTTCTTTCCGTTGAATCATCTTTTTTCCCTTTTAAAAAAAAAGTTTATTTATTTATTTGGAGAGAGAGAAAGAGAGTGTGAGTGGGGGGAGGGGCAGAGAAGGAGAGAGAGAGAGAGAGAGAGAGAGAGAGAGAGAGAGGGAGGGAGGGAGAATCCCAAGCAGGCTCCATGCTGTCAGCACAGAGCCTGATGTAGGGCTTGAATTCACAAACTGTGACATCATGATCTGAGCCAAAATCAAGAGTCGGATTCTTTTTTTTTTTTTTTAACGTTTTATTTATTTTTGAGACAGGGAGAGACAGAGCATGAACAGGGGAGGGTCAGAGAGAGGGAGACACAGAATCTGAAACAGGCTCCAGGCTCTGAGCCGTCAGCACAGAGCCCGACACGGGGCTCGAACTCACGGACCGCAAGATCGTGACCTGAGCAGAAGTCGGATGCCCAACCTACTGAGCCACCCAGGTGCCCCAAGAGTCGGATTCTAAACCAACTGAGCCACCCAGGCGCCTGGTTGGACCTTAATCTTATGAAATGAAAGAGTTTGCTATTCCGAGTCAGAGAATATCCTCACAATTTTTAAATCCACTGGTATCTCTTCCTCCCACCCCTGCCTACCTCCATGTATACTTACATACACACCTGCATGCATACATACGTATGTGCACATGTCCCATCATTTCTCCCAGACCTGCTGAGGGGTTTGTGCTGTCCCTGTCATACTTACCAACCCTATGCATTTGTGAGCAGTTAACTAGCCAGTAGGATTAACTGGAACAACTGATGATTAAACATATACAGTCTTAAGCTAGTTACTCTTGTGCTCTAAACACCTGAGTTCTTGGCCACAGTGTCTGAGCACATTAGTCACACACATTCAGCCCCATTAAAGCCAAATTCCCTTGTGGCCTTTAAGTGGAGTCTGAAATGGTTATTAAACCTTGTCCTTACAAAAATATTTTTATATCCAGTGTCATGGTAGGACCCCTTAGAACATATTTGCATACATTGGATACCGTTGGCCAACCATAGCTTCTCACTCTCAGCAACACTGCACGCTGTAGGAGCCATCCATCCTTTATTTGTGGCAGAAACTAAAAACCTCTATAGGACAACAACAGGCCAGAAAATGAGTTTGGAGCATAGTAATTTACACATGTATCACCAGGGCAGGCCACGAACATAATCTATGGGACTCTTTAGGCCTCCAGTCTTTCATAAGACAAGCAGCAAGTCAAGTTGTATTTGAGAAATATTCAGTCTTAAAATGTTGATAGGAGACGCTGTTCTCTATAGTGAGCACCCCACAAAAATACTCTGTGCACACACAAACACAGTTTCCCAGCAAGCAGTGCTTGTACCTGCAAGTTTTCTCTTAGCTGTGTGGCTGTAAAACTTGCTCCTGTCACAGCAACCACAACTGTTCTGGCTTGTGGATTCTAGACACAAGTATCCAGACACACAATTGGCCCAGTTTCCCCATCTGGTTCTGCAAAACACAATGCTTTGTCCTTCTACAATGATAAGACGAGGCAAGTGCACACGTACACACACACATGCACACACCACTTACTTGGAAGGAGGGATACATATTTTTTCACATTAGTAAAATATACCAAGAACTTCTCTTCAGTTTTATGGCAACGGGACTCTAAGAAAATAGTAAATAAAGCACAAATTCCAAATGAATAGAGGAAAGCTGCCATTCTCGGTGGGATCACTAAAGCATACGATGTTTTAGCCATCTCAGTGAGTCTGTTTCATGATGTCATATGGAGGAGTCATTTGAACAAATTTAAAGAAAGAGTGATATGTGTCCTCAATGTGTATTCCTTAACCACACTAATCTCAAAGACCACATCCCAACGCCAAGCCCAAACCCTACCTCTGTGCTTCCCTTCTCACACTCACTACCTTATGCAGAGCTATCACTGAGAGCTGGTACAATGGTGTGATTCCCCAGGTCCTGCATTTTGAAGGGATTCATAGCCACAGCAGAAAGAGGTAGAGATGAAGAACTGATGTCTGGTAGGTCAGGTTTCAGCATGAAAAAAGAACCTAACTCTCACTGTCTTCCATTTTAAAGAAGACCTATTCCTGGCCCCTGGGGACCCACCAAGTGCTTTCCTTGATCCTCTTACACTTGTTGATCAAGAATGACCTTTGTGCTCATTTCAACCCAAATTTCTCTTCCATTAAAAGGTAGGAGGGTGATGGAAATACAATTTGTTTAGTCCCAAGCTCCACAGCTCCTAAACGTGAACACGAGTCTCTGCACTGTCCCCTTCCAACCTCCACTCTGTGGGGCTGACAGCTGGGCTGTCTCAAATGTGTCTCCAATACTGTAAGCTCCCACACTCATCTGCCTGTAAGTCCAAAATCTAAAAATTAAAAAGTAATAAAAAAATGCCAGCTTTACTTAACACTTAAATTAATAAATTATCTTTCTCTTTATCAAACATATTTTAACCATTTAATTATATGTCTGTTCTTAGATGATATCGAAAGCACAGTTCCTCTTGGGTAGACACATAATAAATGTTAAGCGGAAAAAAATACATAAAGTAAATGAATAGCTGGCTATCTTAGCTATAGTACACCTGTCAGGGTTAACAGCTTCCACTGCTGGTGAGGACATTTCTCTTTGCACTTCACATTTCATTTTTCTTCCTGAATTTTTCCCCCAAGTCCCCACCCTCATCCACTAACATTTAACAATTGAAATTTTCAAAATTCTTAAAATTCTCTTTCTCATTTGTCTATCTCTTGATGAACATGTTTTAGTCATGTTGATTTTTCTATCAACTCCCTTAACACACATTTGTATACATTGTCTTCTACACCTGAAACGCAATTTCTCTACTCCAAGATCATTTCTTCTGTCCAACTGCTATTCACCCTTTGGGTCTCCTCTTAAAAGTCCTCTCTTTAGAGACTTCCAAGCCTAGATTAGGAAACTCTCCTGCCATAATATCTCCATGGTATACATCATAATTGTATTCAATAACTATAATTATGTTTATTATTTGTTTCTCCCGTTAGAGTCTAAGCTCTTGAGACTGTCGTTCCCCACTGACTAGAAACTACAGAACTGCTAGATTAAATTTTAAATATCTATTCTAACACACACACAAAAACAACTCTAGGTGCATAAGAAAAACTGAGATGTTGAAGAGAAAAAGAGCAGTAAGCAAGAGTTAACCCCTCCATGCAGAAGTAAAATTATGACAACAAAAGCACAATGTCTGGGAGGGAAGAAATGGAAGTCTACTGCTGTAAACTTCTTAGGTTATATGTGATTAGCATATCCCTGAAGGTAGACTATGATAAGTTAAAGGTGTACAGTATAAATACTAAATTGACCACTTAAAAAAAAATAAAAAGTTGCAACTCTAAGCATGTTTTTTTATGCCAATAAAACTGACAGCTTAGATAAAATGCATATATTTCTGAAGAGATATAGACTACCAAAATTTATTCAAGAAAAAAAATGGATAATCTGAACAACCTTATATCTGGTAAAGATATTTATTTATTTATTTTTAAGTTTATTTATTTATTTTGAGGGAGGAAAGGGCAGAGAGAGAGAGGGAAAGAGAAAGAATCCCAAGCAGGCTCTGCACTGTCAGCCCAGAGCCCGACACAGGGTTCGATCTCAGGAACTGTGAGATCATGACCTAAAGCTGAAATCAAGAGTCAGTCGCTTAACTGACGGAGTCATCCAGACACCCCTAAAGAGATTTAATTTGTAGTTAAAAACCTTCCCACAGTGAAAACTCCAGGCCCAGAAGGCTTCATTGGTAAATTATACCAAGCATTTAAGGAGGACATAATACCAATTCTATACATACTCATCCAGAAAATTGAAGACGAGAAAATACTTCCTACCTCATTTTATCAGCATAATCCTGGTAATAAACCAGATAAAAGTACTATGAAAAGAAGAAGAAAAAAACCTGCTCATTCACTCACGAATATAGATGCAATTCTTAACAAAACTTTATAAAAGCCAACCTAATAATATATTTAAAGGGTAATATGTGGTGACCAGTGGGATTTATCCTGGGCATGCAAGGGTGGTTAACATGGGAAAATCAATCAATGTAATTTGTGGTGTCAACAGACTAAAGAAAAAAAGTGTATGTTTATCCAAAAAGATACAGAAAACGCATTTGACAAAATCCAACAGTCATTTCTAATTCGTTTTTATCTCCCAATAAATTAGGAAGAAAAGGGACTTCCTCAACCTAATAAAGGGGTATCTATGAAAAAAGTAATGCACATCATACTTCATAGTGAAAGACCAAATGCTTTCCTCCTAAGATCAGGAGCAAAGCAGGGACGTCCTTTCTTACCACTTCTGTTCAACATAGTACTAAAGGTTATAAGAACTTCAAAAAGACAAGGGGAAAAAAGACATTGAGAGTGAAACGGAAAAAGTAAAACTGTCTCTACTCTTAGAGAACATGATTGTCTATGTAGAAAATCCAAAGCACTATTTAAAAAGCTATTAAAACTAATAGTGGAATTTTATAAGGTTGTAGGGTACAAGATCAATTTAAAAAAATCATTTGTATTTATATATATTAATGATGAACTATCAAAAATTAATATTTTAAAGTAATATAATTTAAAGCCCTCAAAAAATAAAATACTTAGGAATAAATGGGGCAAAAGATATGTAAAATCTGTACACTGAAAACATTAGAACATTGCTTAGAGAAATTAAAGATCTAATAAACGGAAAGATAGGTCATGTTCATGGGTCATATAACTAAATATTGTTAAATGTCAATTTCCCCAAAACTGATCTAGAGATTCAGTATAAACTCAATAAACTTAAGCAAGATTTTTTTTAGAAACTAAAGAGCTAAATCTAAAATTCATGTGGAAATGAGAAGGAAATATAATACCAAACAATTCTGAAAATAAATAATAAAACTGGAAGACTTACACTAAGTGACTCCAAAACCTTTTATAAAACTGTAGTAATCAAGACAGTCTGGCACTGCCATCAAGACGACAAATAAATTGATAGGACAGAATTGAGAGTCCAGAAATAAACCCACATGCATATGGCCACTTGAGGCTTTCAAAAATTTTATTTTGAAATTATTAAATTATTATGGTTCCCAGAAAGTTGAACAAAATGTACAGGGAGATCCTATAAACCTTTCACTCAGCCTCCTGCTATGGTAACAACTTGCATACTACGTACAGTACAATATCACAACCCGGAAACTGACATCCTCAGATACAGCTGGTTTTACCATCTCATCTGTGTGTGTATATAGTTCTATGCAATCTGGTCACATGCGTATCTTCATGAAATCACACCGCAATTAAGTGACAGCTCTGTTCTATCAGCAAGGCTCCCTCTTGCTACCCCTATATAGCCACACCCACTCTCTCCACCTTTTACTTTCTAACCTCTGGGAACCGCTAATGTTTCCTCCATTTCTATAATACTTTTATTTCAAAGATGTTATACAAATGTAATCATGCAGTGTACAAGATTGTGAGCTTTTTTCACTGAGCACAAATTTTCCTTAAAATCCATCCATGTTGTTCCAGGTAGGATCAATTTATTTTTGACAAAGGAACAAAAGCAAAAGAAAAATAAGTCTTTTTAATAAATGTTGTTGGAATTAACATTCCATTTTTTTGCATTAACATTCCAAATAATGGAAAATAATTTCAACTTATATAATATGCAAAAGTTCATTCAAAATGAATTATATATCTAAATGTAAACCCCAAACCATAAAATTTCTAGAAGACAACACATATTTGTAATCTTAAGTTAGGCAAAGATTGCATTGATGGGACACAAAGAGAATGATCCATAAAAGAATATGTTAATAAATTGATTTCATCAAAATTAAGAACATCTGCTTTTCAAAAGACACTGTTAAATGAATGAAAACACAAGACAAAGACAGGGAGAAAATATTTGCAAAGCATACATGTTAAAGTACTTGTGTCCAGAATACATAAAGAACCCTTTAAAGAAATTATAAGAAAATAAACAAACATTTTAAAAATGGACAAAAGTCTGATTAGACATCTTACCAAAGAAATAACAACAGCCAATAAGCACATGAAAAAATGTTTATCGTCATTAGTCGTTAAGAAAATGCAAATTAAAACCCAGTGAGGTACCACTACATATCTATTAGAATGTCCAAAATTAAAATGACCTACCTCCAATACAAAGTTAAGTGCTGGTGAGAATTTTGAAGAACTGGAACCATCATACACTTCTGGTTGGTAAGAAAAGTGGTACTTTTCCTTTAGTTGGAAAATAACTAAGCAGTTTCTTAAAATATTAAACACACCTACCATATAACTCACAAATTCCATTTGCAGGGAAATGCAATCATATTTCCATATAAAGACTAGCACATGAATGCCATAGCAGTTTTGTTTGTAACAGCCAAAAATTGGAAACAGCATAGATGTTCTCAACAGGTGAATGGATAAATAAATTGTAGTATCTACATTTGTTCTAGTTAGGATTCTCCAGAGCAACAGAAACCAATAGACTATAAAAAGAGATTAATGAGGCTCCTGGGTGGCTCAGTCAGTTAAGTGTCAAACTTCGGCTCAAGTCATAATTTCATGGTTCATGGGTTCAAGCCCTGTGTCAGGCTCTGTGCTGACAGCTCAGAGCCTGGAGCCTGCTTCAGAGGGAGCCAGCTTCTCCCTCTCTGTCTGCCCCTCCCCAGCCCATGCTCTCTTTCTCTCTCTCAATCTCTCTCAAAAATAAACGAACATTTAAAAAAAATTTTTTTTAAAGAGAGATTTATTATGAAGAAATTGCCCTCACAATTGTGGAGATGGAGAAATCCCACAATCTGCAAGCTGAAGACCCAGGAAAACCAGTGGTGTAATTCGATCTGGGTCCAAAGGTATGAAAGCCAAAGGAGCCCCAGTCTGAGGGCAGGAGAATGGGAGAGGAGATGTCCCAGCTCAAACAATGAGGCAGTGAAGAAAAGGAGCAAATACCTGCTTCCTCCACGTTTGCTCTACTTAAGCCCTCAAAAGATCGTATGATACAACTCACATTGGGGAGAGCATCCTACTTTGTGAGTCCACCAGTTCAAATCGAATCTCCTCTGAAACACCCTGACAGACACACCCAGAAATAATGTTCCACCAGCTTTGGGGTAATCCTTTATGCAGTCAAGTTAATACATAACATTACCTATCACACCACACAGTGGAATACTACTCAGAGGCAAAAATTAATAAGCTATTGACATACTCAAAAACATGGGTGGATCTCCAAATTCTTTTGCTGAATGAAAGAAGTCAGACAAAAAGAGTATGTATTGGATGACTGTATTTATGTAAAACTGTAGGGGAAACAACTGTAAAATGCAAAGTATTCTTTAGCAACAGAAAGCAGAACAGTAGTTGACTTGGGTTGGTGGCAGGGCAGTGCGGGGAGATAAGTTGGGAGGGTGTAATATATGGCATGGTGACTATAGTTAGCCATACTGTATTTTATATATGGAAGTTGCTAAGAAAGTACATTTTAAACTTCCTCACCCCACACACACACACAATTGTACCTACATGAGCAATAGGTGTGTTAACTAATTTAATTGTGGTAATGGTTTCACAGTATATATGTATATTGAAGCATCACTTCATACACCTTAAACTTACACAATGTTAGGGGCACCTGGGTAGCTCAGTCAGTTAAGCATCTGACTTAGGCTCAGGTCATGATCTCACAGGTAGTGAGTTGGAGCCCTGAGTCAGGCTCTGTGCTGTCAGCCTACAGCCTGGAGCCCACTTTGGATTCTGTCTGTCTGTCTGTCTCTCTCTCTCTCTCTCTCTCTCTCTGCCCCTCCTCCACTTGTGCTCTGTCTCTCAAAAATAAATAAACGTTAAAAAAATTTTTTTAAACTTGTACAATGTTATATGGCAATTATATCTCCATAAAGATGGGGGGAAAAAGTACTGAGAGAAAAATGACTATCAATTTATAATATTTATAACCAGCTAAACAATCATCACAAATTAAGATTAAAGGAAGCATTTCAGACCAAGATCAAGAAAAGGTTTTGGGTGAAAAAATGGCAAACAGATGTCCTTCCATAAGAAGGAAATCAAACCTGGGGGAAATGAGTATGTTGCAAGAAACAAGGGTGAGCAAAGGAATGGGCCAATGTTTCAGGAATTCTAAATAACCATTGACTGAAATAAAATTAAAAAGGCAAAACAATGACTAATATTGGGCAGTTAAAAACATGATAGAATTAAAATACTAAGTAACAATCACATGGAAACAAGGAGGGCTTAATAAAGTCAGTCAGTAAATTGTTTTAAGTCCGTCCATATGCTCTTCAGGAGGCTCACAAGATGATCAATTCTGAATTTTTAAGGCAAGGCTTCACATTAAAATCTAAAAATAACTACCAAAGGGATAAGCAGGCAGAAATTCTGTTTAGCACAGAACCAACACAGAGAAGGTGCTTGCTAAAATGGCTAAATAAATAACTTGCATGTTTTCTATATTTCACATAGCATGTGCACCAGTACTTTTTAATGGGATGGTATATCTATTATTGAGCTTCATAACTCAATATAAGGATTCTCCCAGAAACAGAACCACTAGGACACACAGTTGGATTCCATAGTCTTGGGACAGAATCCACTGGAGGCAATGAGGCAGGAAAGCACAGTGCATACAAGTTTGACCTCCTGAGTAGAAATCCCAGCTCTGTCATTGATGACTCAAATGATCTTGAGCCAGAGACTTAATCTCTGATTGTCTCAGTCTCCTTACCTCTAATGCTATTGAACTTTATGTGGTGCAATCAATTACTGACATAATTCATAAACAAATGAAATGTTTAACACAATGTCTGGCACATGGTAAGCATTCAATAAATGGTAGTTTCTATTATTTCTTCGTCTCTAGGTCTTTCCCAGAACATGCTGGTAAGTTATGAAGACAAGGCCTTGGTCAGCTGGTCAGAGGTAAGTATTAAATTGCTCATGAATAATCCCCTTCTTTCTGGCCTCCTAGGATTCTGGCTCCTGCAATTCCATGGAGGCGACCTATGGCCTAGTGCTTAGGATGACCAATCCTGGTCAACCCCAAGCTTGGATGCCACACACAACATGCCAAGGGAGAAGCTAGTACCAGAGAAATGGATGTGGTGAACCCTTCCCCTAGATTGCCCTGATAGACATTTTCAACTGCGAGGCTTAGAGCTCTGTTCCCTAATCCCATAGGTGAGGGCCTGGTTCTCCCTTTACCACTAACACTGAGCTGGCAAGAGAGGGCTGGAGCCAAGGCTCTGCCACGTCATATTACTGTTATATCCACACCACTGATTTTGTCAAAGGAGGGCCCAGTGCTTCCCTACCCAAGCAGCTGGTACATCTCCCAGGCTCATGTGGCCCTGCCAGACCGCCATGTGTTGCCCTGGAATGCAATGGACAGTGGCAGACCTCACACCATTGCTGTTTCAGCTCAGAATGTTTCCCCAACGAACACTGCTCCAAAAGTCTCTGTGTGAACACTGCTTGGCTATTTGCCCTTGTGTATATGACAACCAGCTAACTAGAAATAAGATACAGCAACAGATATCCAACCATATGGATCCTGCTCTCCTGGCTGTAACTTACCTTCCCTGACACACTGCAGGCATCCACAGCCCTTGAGATCCTCTTGAGGATAAGCACTGATGTCATTTTTGTTCTGCCTTATCTTAAGCATCAAGTCTTTGACCACTTTTCCTCCATCTGTTCTGCCTCTGCCTAGTCTGTCCCTTGTCCACGGCTCTTCTCCCCTGGCTGATGTCACTGGTAACTTTACACTACAACTAAGATCTCACTTAGTATTAAGTAAAGAAATGGAGATCCTCCTCTCTCCATGGGGAAGTTGGGAAACAGGGATCAGGGTAGGTAAAGAGACGGAGGTTCCTAGAAGCACTCCCTAACATGCTGGCCTGGGACTGTTTACTGTGTGATCACTATGCAACTGTTTGAGGAAACTGCTATGGAAAGCAGGAAAAGATCCATCAACCTCAACCTGCCAGTCTCTGCACACCCACTAGAGCTAGATGGTGACCCAATTAATGAGTGGTCAACAAATATAAAGTGGTAGTTGAAAAAAATGAAATAGGAAATTGCTAAAAATGCAACATTCATATTTGCAACAACCTAGATGATTTAAATAACAGGTTAACCAATCTCTCTTTTTTTTTTTTAAACCCTGCATGGCATAGATTTTTTTTTTTTTTAATTAAGAGGCTAAAGATACATAGCCAATTGGGACTTTTTCTAATGCAGATGTATAGAAACATCATAGAAAGACACTTTCTACCTCCATCTTCCATTCATTCAACAAACATGTATCGGGAATTAAGGCTATATTACTCATATGCGTAGAGTGGAAATTCTAGGATACTACTTGAATCTTTGTCTCTTCCATATAAGAAACAATAAACAATATCTGTTAGAGAGACTAGGTCTGGAAATACTGACTTCAGAAAAGAATTTAGCATAAGGCATGTCTAAGGGGATTTCATTAGTGGTGGAGCAGAAGGTACCCAAGCTGAAGGGATCTCGGCCTGGGGCAGCTCAGTGATATACACCCCAAAGGCAGTGTTACAGCAGGACTCTGCTGCAGAATCACCTGGAAGGTCGCCTCTCTTCCTACCAAACTTGAGTGCAAAGAAACCTGGTGGCTATTTACTTCTTCAACTTGAACAGACCTCTGACCTGATGGCTAAGGGGGGCTCTCTTTGTAAATCTTCACACCCAAACAAAATCTATCTGTCAACTTTCAGGGAAGCAAATACAAAAACAAAATGTGTTTTTTAAAGACTCGACTAATTCATATCTTGAGAAGAATCTCACCTTGATTCCTTTGAGGGCTCATCTCTTAAACTCCCCAACTCACTCTATGCTCCTTATTAATTATCAAAAATTTCATATGCCCTGGTTATTTGGATAGTCTGCTAAGTTCTTATGGCAACAAGCAAACACATTTTTTTTTTAATTTGCCCAAATCTGCTGTTCTCTTTCCCTTGGAAGCACAGAGAATGAGTTCTTGTGGTTTCTTAGATGGATGACAGATTTCAATCTAATTAATCCAGAGCCCTGTGTATAGAAATGACTGCAAAGCAAACATGTCTATTAACAAAAAGCAGTGATTACTGGTTGGCACTGGGCCAGTATCTCTACATAAGCAATGAACTGATGCCTACAACTGTCTCTGTGCCATATGGGTTCTGCTGTAGCAATGAATTTGATCCAATGCAAGGTTAAGGAATGTCAAATTTAACTGGGGTTTAATTGATACTGGTAAGAGGTTCTAAATAAAGAAACAGGGAATGCACTATCAGAAACAGGCAACATGTCAGGCCCCATCCTCCCCACTTGTTGTCAATGCAGTCACAGCTAGACATTCAAAGTAGTTTTCAAACTCAACCTTGCAGATATGGTTTTTTTTTGGGGGGGGGGGGAGTTAGATTAACAAGTTTATCAGCAGCTAATTGAAGCTGAACACCCTCTCATTAATCAGTCTGGTTACTTCTCTTAAAGTTCTTGCTTACACAAACCATGCAGATAACGCAAATTCAACATGGCCAACACGACCTCCTTCTATTCCCCAAACTCACTCTTCCTTCTGTATTTCCTGCTCAGATTATGGTCCCACTGAATGCCAAAGTGAAAGACCTTCAAGTCATCTTGACTCCAACTTTCTCATCTGCCACATCCAGTAAGTCACCGAGACCCATAACGGCAACTTCCTAGACATCTCGCTCAGGTGCCCACTTGCCTCCCCTGCCGCCTGCAACGAAAGCCCTCATCATCTCTCACCTGAATTAAACAGCCTCTTAGCTGGAAGGCCTCCCACCTTCCTCCAAGCTGCTGGACACTTTCCTGCTTAAAATCCCTGAGGGTTTGTTTTCTGTATCTCCTAAGACAGAATTCAGACCTTGCTCCAGCCACCCTGGGTCCTTGTCCTTCCCCGGGCATGGGAATTCATCTTTGCCCGCACTTCTCCCTCTGCTGAAAACATCCTCGCCATCCCCTTAAATTTTTACTTGAAAATTAAGAGGGAAAAGCTCCAATCTTACTTTTCTGAGAAGTCTTTCCCACCCTGAAGCAGAGCTGGTCTCTTTTTCCTGTACTCCCACAGCTCTTTGTTCATAACTTTATTATAGCCCTGATTTGATGCATTAGAGCTGTGTTTATGTCTATCTATCCATCTCGATTATGAGGCCCTATGATTCCTATCCATCTCAGTTATGGAAAATCATGCCATTTATCTTGATACAGCCTCATTCCCCACAGAGCTGGGCCTGACTCTCCGGGTGGAGGGAAGAATACACAGAAGGGCATATTCAAGCATGTGGATAGGCTTATGAAACCACATTAACAATAGAATCCAGCATCTCGCTCATAATGTGACAGAGCAGATACCTCCTCTACATCCAGGAGTTGGACCCAAGTTCAACCAGGTGTGTCTTGTACCAATTAGCAATGACAACAACTAATGTTTGTTGAGCACTGCATTTTGCTAAGCACTTTATTTGATTTGTTATTCACAACAGTTCTATAGGATAAGGATTTTACTCTGCTTTTTTGAGTCTCCACTCTAGGATTTGGCACATGTTGGGTACACAATTAATATTGTTAATAAATGAATGGTATACACACTGCATTATTACCCTCATTTTACTGATAAATTGAGATGTAGAAAAGTTAAATAACTTATTTAAGAGTTATAGACTGAATTATAGTTCTCTAAAATTCATATATTGAAGCCCTAACATCTAATATGACTGAATTTGAAGATAGGGCTCTTAGGAGGTTATTAAGGTTAAATGAGGTCATTAAGAGTCCAATAGGATTAGTGACCTTATAAAAAGAGGGGTGGAGAGAGAAAGATCTCTCTCTCCATGTACATGCACAAGAAAAGGCCATGTAAGAACACAGGAATAAAGCAGCCATTTGTAAGCCAGGAAGAGAGTCCCCACCAGAACTCAACCATACTAGTGCCCTGATCTCAGATTTCCCCCAGAAAGTTGAGAAAATAACTTTTTTAATGCTTATTCACTTTTGAGAAAGAGAGAGAGAGAGAGAGAGAGAGAGAGAGAGAGAGAGAGAGAGAGAAAGAGAGAGAACAAAAAGGGGAAGGGCACAGAGAAGGGGGGATAGAGGATCCAAAGCGGGCTATTCACTGACAGCACAGAGCCCAACGCAGGGCTCGAACTCATGAACTGCGAGATCATGATCTGAGCCAAAGTCAGACACTTAATGGACTGAGCCACGCAGGTGCCTCCCACCTCTTTTTGGTTTTTCTTTTTCTTTTTTTCCTTTTTCTTTCTTTCTTTCTTTCTTTCTTTCTTTCTTTCTTTCTTTCTTTCTTCCTTTTTTCTTTTGAGAAAATAAATTTCTATTGTTTAAATTTCTATTGTTTCTATTGTTAACCTGGTCTATCGCAGCCTGAATTGACAATACATCAAGTTACTCAGGGCAATTAGGAAATTCATGAATCAAGCTTTGAACCTGGGTGAACAGATTCCAAAACTTTTACTCAGCTGTTCTGCAATATTTATCACACTATATGTGATCCTTTAGTTGGCCCTGAATTCAGTCTAATGGTTCATAATCAGTCTTTTTTTTTTAGGAAATTGATTGGGCCAGTATAGAATAGAGTATGATTGAATAGAATAGAAAAATACCAGAGTGTATCACATGTAGGAAGAATAAGTATTATTCTTCTAAAACTTTTGTTCTTAGAGTATGTGGGTGTGGAGAGGTATATGTATCCCAGTGTAAAATGTATTTCTTACTGTGAGCCATAGTCAAAAAAATATTTTTAAAACACCATAGTTTCTCCTATACTGCTTCAAAAACAGCCCATTCATCCTATCTGTAGCCAAACCTTACCTGATATAAGCACCGTTGGCAAACCCCAATGTACAATGTCATATTCACAGTTCATCCCAGCACAGCATGGCTTATCACTTAAGATCTACATATCATATATATATGTACCTTACTCATTTTATGCCACCATTTTCCCTTAAAGAGGGCATGGAAGCTGGGCTACAAGCCTGACTGCCCATCCTTACTCCCTGTTTCCCATGACCCTTAACTCTGTATCCCTGTGGTGCTCAGCTCAGGGCATATCCATTATACATGCACACTCAATATATATATAATAAAATTCAATCAACTGAACAAATCAAGTGGATTATATCTACTGGAGAGTCTTCATAGACCCCCAAAAAATCTGGAGATTACAAACAGGAAATTCAGTCCCTAAGGAGTCTAGATCCAGTTACAGAAAGATCAAGCAGGCACTAGCTTTGTTCCTAGAAAACTTGGCTTTTCAAGCCTAGAATCACTCCATCAGTAAATTTTTTAATGCTAAGACAGTGTAAACATCCAAAATTTTCTTTCTGTCTCTGTCTTGATTTCCACAAGGTAGTCAGGCTTATCAACAGTGGTGGGGGAAGGTGGGGGATGTCCACCCCAGTGAGACAGGCTTGGGAGCACAGGTCACAGTCACCTCAGGGACCAGTTGGAGAGAAGAGGACCTTCCCCAAAGGAAGTGACTTCACCTAGGGAGACAGGCACAGGTACACAGGGAGCAGGACACAGGCCTGCTACTCTCTATTCATGGAATTTGTAAATCAGCATGAAGGCCTATTGACTGAAGATGTGTGACTTTGTTCCCCCTGTATGCTGAGGGAAATGCAGTGCCAATGCACAGTGCAACGACACACCGTGGATTCTTTAACCAGGAGGCCCAGAAAAATGGGAGATCCCACATGCTATCGGCCTGCAGATGCTGAAAGGACCAGCCCCAGGTGACACTCAAACCACATGAAGGTGTACAGGGCTGGCCCTAGGTACGATGGACCATCCAGCTGTGCATTCACAGCTCAGTGTCTACACTAGGGGGACATCACTACTGGGCTGCTTTCATCAGCACAACCTTACTCTCCCAGAAGACTCTCATAAAGAGCTTTATTGTTCATTCCAAGTAACTTCTGGAAAGACCCATCAACTCTTCAATAGGAAGCAGGAAACAACAGTTTATACAGTAAAACTCTTTGAACCTTTGGGGAAAAAAAACTGGGTCATATGGGTAGCTATCGCCACAGAATGATCTGTCTGGATCCTGAGTATGGAAGCCAGACATGCTCCAGAAGGACAGATGTAGGGTGTGCTGTCCTTTGGTCAGCACTATGGACTGTTCTGAAGTGTACCTGTCTGACTTTCGAATAGTGGAAATCCCTTTGATCTGGGATCAGTCCCCAAACACCTGGCTTGTTGGCTCTCTACTATACAGCCACTTCACAAAGGGTGCCTCAAACTGAGAGTATGCATTCCAGTGTCAGAGACGATCTAACTCTCCACCAAGGAGTCCCCTCTTCCAGTTGCTGAGATAATCCCTCTTCTTCTGGATGGATATGGTCTCTCATGGGGATAGGGGTGAGGGAGTAGAAGAGACAGGTTCAGCTTTCCCCCCAACTCCTCAACTCACCATCATCCTTTTCCAAGGTCCTATACATTCTGTGACCCAGATCAGAACCTAACACAGGTGGGAGTACAGTGGAGAGAATCTCTGCTCCACCTTATTCTAATGTAACGTGTTTTTGTTAGTTTTCTGACTGCTTAGCATCTATTCCATTTTAATTTAGTAATAGATCCCAATTTTTGACAAGCTACTTCTCTCCCTGTATGTCTAATAACCAAGAGACCCCATCATCCCCAGCCAAAGGGGCAGCCATATGACCCTAACTGACCAATCAAGTGCTCCCTTCCTAGAATTTGAATCATGAGAATAACAGTAAAATAGAACTCTTTTATTGCTAGGGCAGCCCTCCACCCTGACAAGACAGTTGGGTAGAACTTCTGGAGATGCATATTTCCTGTGTATTCCAAACCCAGTTCTTTGATCTCATGAGCAACTTCCAAAGCTTTTGATAAATATCTCTTTTGCATAAATTAGCCAGCATTTGTTTCTATTGCTTACAACCAAAAATTCCTAACAGTTTCCTGTAGTAAGAACAAAGATCAAGCCTGGAAGTCTTGGGATCAGGAGACAGAGGGTAAGGAGGGTAATAAACCTACAATTGTCAGGTAACCACACCCAACCAAGAGACCATGAGCCCAGACTCTATATTACTTATGTTTAAAATTTTTAATGTTTATTTATATGAGAGAGAGAGAGAGAGAGAGAGAGAGAGAGAGAGAGAGAGAGAAAGCATGAGCAAGGGAAAGGCAGAGAGAGAGGGAGACACAGAATCTGAAACAGGCTCCAGGCTCTGAACTGTCAGCACAGAGCCCGATATGGGGCTCAAACCCACGAACCATGAGATCATGACCTGGGCCAAAGTCAGACGCTTAACCGACTGAGTCACCCCAGGTGCCCCTATATTACTTGTGTCTAAATCCTTACACATTTAGCACACACCTTATGCAGAGCTGACACTCAAGATATATTTATTGAATTGAAGCACAGATAAAACTTACTAGGAGAATATGACTAGGAGAGAGAGGAATAAATGGTGCTAAAACATTGTGAACAGTAGACCTTTTGGAGGAAAGAAACAGCTCTCAAAAAAGTCACTGTTACCTCTTTGCCTCTCTCTCCCTCTATCTTGCTTCCACTCCACACCGTCCCCCCCCCCCCGCCCACTTTCAACAACAAATAAAAATTTCAAAGCTTCATCCTGGCCCTCTCATTTGTTAGGGCAGAAAATGCAGCGTCTGTTATACCATGGAGTAAAGCATCGAAGCAATGTAAAATAAAACCAATGTAAAATAAAGGCTTTTCAAAGAATTCCTAAATTTTGATCCTTTCTGATATTCCCCTGACTCCAGTTAATAAAAATAGCTACAGTTAATAAAACATTCTATCCACTCCTTTTCAATGCTGCCTATTATTCTTGAATGCTCAAAAGCCCCAGGCTCCCAGCCAGGTCAAAAGGTTTCACAAAACATCCACGAATTATTTCGAAGCAGAGAGACTCCCACAGCATGTCTCCCCGGAAGCTGTAAGGCAAGAAAATCCATCCTCTCTTTCTGATCGAAAGCCAGAATTCACTGGAGGAGACATAAAGAAACCACCAGATAAAGGTTTCTTCTCATTTTGCACCTTCAACCTGTAATCCCAGGTACACCCCTCACCTAAGTAGGCGCATTCTCTCCCAGAAGAAGAATCCCAGTGTACCTTCTATGACAATATATTTTCAACTTCTTTTTATAACAACTACAAATTCAGTTTAAAAAAAAAAAAAAAACAATTCCATTCTCCAGTGTGCTGGAGGGCACGAGTAGTTTTTTTCTCCCAAGCATGAAGGGAGAAAATTCTCCCACCTTAGCCCTATTGCCTTTTCTCTTTCAATAAGACTTTAGCGGGTTCAAGTTGAGCCTGCTAAAGAGGCATCTCTGTTCACTCCCCTGTCAAAACCAGACCTTTATGTTCAGCCCTTTGGCTTTGCTGGATGTTGTCATAAATACTGCAGACCCTGCAAGAAACGCAGTATTTACGGCCCAAGAGCCATCTGCATCTCATTCCTTATCCCAAACCCCATTTCTTCATGTGTGGATTGTGACGTTAGGGTGAGACCCTTAAACCCCAAATTCCTGTAGCTGCTAATATATATAATTCTACCCTCATTCAGGCCTGATCCACCGCCAAACAATTGATCTAGGGCGGGACCTTACATATCCTACTAACATTGTCAGCAGCGAAAAGGCTTTGAAACTCGGAAAGGTAATACAGGTTCCAGAAAAGGCCAACAGTGAGGTACAAATCACTCTGCTGTAATTTTTGCATTTTTGAAATCAAATCGAGCTATCTGGTAACCAGAATCCACACTCTCCAATGCACTCAAAATGTTCAGTTATCAGTTAATATCTTGCCTTTGTCTCTTGTTATGATGGCTTCAACAAATTTATGATAAGTCTGCCAGAATCAAGTGTCCAGAATCTATTTGCTTTATGGATTCTTCAGTCAAATCATTCCTCATCTTGGTCCGGCGAACCTTAAAATTTGGAGGACATGGTGGGTATTTTTTTTTTTTGCTTTGTTTTTACTGCATAGTCTTTGTACATGACTACTGAAAAATAATTTTAAGCCAAGTGAATATTGCAAGTACCACTTCCCGAGCCCATAACATTTCACATTCATTCATTCAAAAGTCATTCCTCAAGCACTTATGTTCTGTCAGGCTTGGTACTAGGCACAATACAGGAAATAGCAAAGCGGATGGTGCATTTTTATGTTTTAGCATTTTCTTGAGAGAGAGAGAGAGAAAGAGAGAGCAAGAGCATGTGAGCAGGGGAGAGAGGCAGAGCAAGAAAAAGAAAGGGAGAGAGAATCTTAAGCAGGCTCTAAGCTCAACACAGAGCCTAATGTGGGGCTTGATCCCATGATCTTGGGATCATGACCTGAGCCGAAGTCAAGAGTCAGACACTAAACCAACTGAGCCACCCAGATGCCCTATTTTAGCATTTTGAATGTGCCACTGGCCATCTTCACCCCAGGGAACAATCTCCTTCATTAGCAAAAAAGGCTTTTTTGTAGAGATTGCTTTGCTGTCCTATTTCTGGGCAAAATTACAACTTCTGTTAGAGTCTGCATTTCCGCTTAGCCTTCTATCAGACTTAGGGTTTTAAAAATTATGACATTTTATTGCAGCAAAATTGAGTCCTCAGGCCAGATCCTTCTACAGCAGTTACAACAAAAAAGTTCATTATAACTCAAAAAATATTCCAAAGACCTGCTGATGGCGAACAGAGGCAGTGTTCTATTGACTTCTAAGTGTCTTCCCACTGGCAGTAAGAGCCACATTAGCTGGTAGGTCTCTGTGGCAGCTTTTGTTAACTGTTGTGCCCTCTCCCCACCATTACTATTTGCAGGACTCTCTTCCAGGAGAGGGTTTTGCTGTAACTACCATCCTCTATAAACCTTGCCCCACTTCCTTCCTCACAGTGATCTAAAACATCCAAAAACTAAAAATTAGCTCTTTCTTACCAAAAACAAAGGAGGGGAGTGCTACTCAACTCTCTAAATCCAGCCCGTCTCTTCCACTGAGCAACCAGGGTTCAACTAAATCATGCCCTAACCCAGCTTTCTACTTCATCTTCATTAACAGGAAATTCTGGTCAGCTGCTCAGCTCAGCACCTTCCAAATGGGCCCTATTTTCTTCATCATGATTCCTTCACTCAAAACATCTGCCCCACCTAGAGTATCCTTCAAAATTCTAACTATTCCTGAATACTAATTCAAATCCCCACCTCACAAAAGCCTTCACTTACAACTGATCCAGACTGAAGTCATCATACCCACCTTGTTCCCAGTTACAGTAATTAGACAACTGAAAGACACTGAGGGCCTGAGTTAGGACACTGGTAGCAAGAATCCACAAAGAAAATAGATTCAAAATCCATAATGGTGGTCAAATGGTCACGGCTACATGGCTGATGGCAGATAAAATTATGGATGCTTCTTTGCCAGAAAATTGATTAGGAATGAGGCTAAGGCCGTGGAAAGGACATGAAAGATCCCATACAATTTCTACTAAGGTACAATATTTAGAATCTGGGGCAGAAATGACCACTGGTCTGAGCTAATGGGAAAAATTCTCAAGATTCTGTATTTCCTCAAAGGAAGTAGGAAGTAAAGAATCATCTCCATACCACAGAGATCTGCTGCTGATTCTAACTACAATAATCTCTCATTCTGAAATTGCTTCCTCTCCCCCCCCCCACTGGTTCTTTCATCAAAGACACCCAACTTGAATGAAAGATAACTGACGTCACTTCTGAGATTTTATTACTTGAAGTATGGAAAGTGAAGGTTATAGCTCTCACGGCCCTTGAGCTATACATGTGCATGTCTCAGTCTGTCTTGCCTGAAATAAATTTCCTACAATCACTGTTTTACAATATGCTAAAGATATATTACCAAAATAAGCTTGCTTCTCCACAGACTAAGTGAGCCAAAGGCATTGTGTTCCATCTTTACAATGAAATGCAGATTTCTCATTGAAAGACTAATCTTCAGTTTCAAAAGATTGAACAAAATGGTGCTTAAAAAGAATTATAGCTGGTTAAATATAAGCTGCTAAAAACATCTAAGACAAGAATATTCTTTGAGTATCAAAGCATTTTTATCTGCTTATGAGTTAAACAATTTTTTTTTCAACAGAAGACCATGTCCTAGTATTTTCTTCTGAGATCAGCAAACGAAAGTCAGTAAATATGCTAACCCAGAGCTTTCTTCACCTAAATGATCTTATTTCTCCCTAATTGTGTCAATGAGATTACTTCGTACTGGGAAGACTGGCCCCTCCACTAGCCTTGACATCTTACTAGCAAGACTGAAGAGTTAAAATTCCCCTCCCCTGGCCTGGACCCACTTACAGCAGGATTGAAGTGAGTACTGGTGGCACATTCATGCACCACTTCTCCAGATCACTGCTCACTGGCAGGCCAGTTCAAGAACACTCTGCTTAGGGGCACCTGGGTGGCTCAGTCGGTTAAGCATCTGACTTCAGCCCAGGTCATGATCCGGCTCTTTGTAGTTTGAGCCCCATGTCGGGCTCTGTGCTGACAGCTCAGAGCCTGAAGGCTGCTTTGGATTCTGTGTCTCCCTCTCTTTCTGCCCCTCCCCTGCTTGCACTCTGTCTCTCTGTCTCCCCAAAATAAATAAACATTTAAACAAAATTTTTAAAAAAAGAACACTCTGCTTAAAATTATCCACCCTTTCCTTAGAAGATTTGGGAATGAATTTCAATGTTGTTTTTTTTGTTTTGTTTTGTTTTGTTTTTATCTCTGTCACCTTCTGGGCACCAAATAGTAGTCTCTATCCCTCCATATAACCCACTCTCCTTTCCCCTCACCATCCTCCAGACCCTTCCCGTGGGTCTTCTAGAACTCATGGTCTGTCAGGACTAAAAACACCCATATATTCAACTTCTCTGAATACATAAGTTACTTTCTCACTCCAGCTGATAGCTCAACTAGATCCTACAGGTACTGCTTTCTCTGCAGCTCCCTCAAGTGGTGGTTATCTGTTCTCTGATCCCATCTGTCTCAATCGAAGGGGTAGATCTCATTTCTCATTGCCACATCCAGATGAATACTCCTGATTCTGCCCTGCAAACCTCATCTTTACCACCTACACTTTTCAATGCAATGATCTACTTTCCTCTCTGCCAACCGAAAGAATTTTCCCCTTGCTCACTCTCTTTCTCTCCACTTCTATTCCTGTAATATTTTTTGGTGGGTTCAACAGCCACAAGAATCCTTGATTTTTTTCACCTGCCATTGGAATCATCCTGTATCCCATCTCAGCCACTTGCTTTCAGGATCACACCCTCTCTCTTTTCATCACCAATAATTTCACTTCAAATTTTCAGTTTCAAGTATCCCTTTCTCTAATTATCATAACCCATGATCTTTTTAACTCATTTCTCTTTTTACCTCAAGTCTAAAAATGCTTTGGCTCCCTCAGGATATCCAAATCATTGGCTTCACCACTCTTCTGTCCATCAGGCTCTCACTTCCCCCATGCAACAGCTTAAATTCCATGGTCCATGTCTAAAATCACTGCCTCATATCCATTCCTGGTTCTCATGCTCATCTCTCCTCCCAGGTACTCAGCTGTCAATACTGCAATCCTGGCTAAACTCGGCTTTCTGCCTACCCCATGCCTACACCCAAACTAACACAAAGTGTCAGAGACAAATCTACAACCCTTCTAAATAATTCCATTTAAGTCCATGACCACAAATGTCGACTCTGCCCTCAAGGGTCACCAGGAATGGCAGTGTACTGTCCTAGTCAATTCATTCTCCTACCCTCGGAGACAAGTATATCTCCCACTCCTTTCTTCACTTAGAACTCCAACCCATCCTATACATTCTTCTCTCAGGTGATAACTTCATTTCTTATGTTACTAAGAAAAACAAGACACTCAGAAGAGAACATTCTCATCCTGCAGGCAATTTTACATCCTATCTCCTGCTGTGCCCACATTTCACCTGTCCTTCCTATAACAGTGATGGAACCATATGTCCTTTCGGGGGCCTCCCCCTCCCCTTATGTAGTGAATCCATCCCCTCTCGCTGGCTCAAGAACTTTGGCACGGCAATTATCTCCAGTCTCTCCTGAGTAAGCATGTTTGGCTGCCTACCAGGTCACACACATCAGCAAACATATTGTAATATTTTCGTTTTGATAAAACCAAGCCCTCCCTTGGCCCCGCATCTTCCTCCAGGCTCTGTTAATGCCACTCTCCATTTCTTGGCTCCCATTCACAGCAAAACTATTTAAAAGAGTGTGTATGCTCCCTATACCCAATGTCTCACTTCCTATTCTTTCTTGAACCCCTTCCATTCGGTTTAATATCCCCTCCGTGTCACTAAAGCCACTCCTTTTAAGGTCTCTAATGAGCTGTGTGTTGTCAAACTTGAAAATCTTTTCTTAGACTTCACCTAATTTGGCTTTCCAGTATCATTTGATAATTTATCACTCCCTCTTTTTTGGAACACTTTTTTCCCTTAAACTTGGAACATGCTGTGTTTCTAGTTTATTTCTTACCTTGATGTCTGTTACTTCCCACTTTTATTTACTGGATTCCTCATTCCTACCTGAGGCTCAATCCTCAGATCTCTTCTCTATCAACACTCATATCCCTCAAATGATTTGATCTCTTCCATTGCTTTCAGTTCTACCTATGTGCTACGGCCCCAAATTCACATCTGCCTCCTCTGGCTTCTCCCATAAACTCCACATATATCCAACTGTCTACGTGACATCACCACTTAGATGTCTAGCAGGAATCTCTGCAGGTGTACTTCAGAACAGTCAAAGAATCCATGCCACTGATGACCAATAACCACGAGGTGCTTAGCTTCACTCGTAATCAAGATGTAGCAAACAAAAAGCAAAATGCGTTTTTCCCATCGCATCATTATTACCAATTATGCTGCTACAAATATTCATGTGCAGGTCATCAGTGCACATGCACATGCAATTCTGTTGGGAATGCAGTTCTGTTGGGTCCTAAGGGCTTGCAGAAGGTCAACTCAAGATAAAGTCAAATGTTTCTTTTTTTTATTAAAAACAAATTTTAATGTTTATTTATTTTTGAAGGAGAGAGAGACAGAGTGTGAGTGGGGGAGGGGCAGAGGGAGAGAGAGACACAGAATCTGAAGCAGGCTCTGGGCTCTGAGCTGTCAGCACAGAGCTCTACACAGGGCTCCAATTCACAAGCAGTGAGGCCATGACCTGAGCTGAAGTCAGATGCTTAACCAGCTGAGCCACGCAGGTGCTCCAAAGCCAAACTTTTCAAAAGTGTTTATACACTTTTGTTTAATTTACTTGGCTATGTTTCAATTTCCTGTCTTAAACCAACCTGTCTCCACTACCAGTCATGTTAATTTTCATCATTCTGCTGTGGGGGTAGTGTTATATCATGTTTTTAATTTGCGTCTTCTTGATTCCTAGTCAGGTTCAACCCCTTTTCACTACAAGCCAAGCAAACTAAACTCTGGTATTTAGGGATGCAAGCTCAGATGGTTAAACTAGAAAGAAAACCAATGGAGCAATGATCATAAAAATCAGAGCAATGGTTACCCTTGAGGGCAATGGAAGTGGGGCAGGGGCCTTCAAAATGCTGCCAGTACCATAGTTTTTGCCCTGTGCCGTAGGGACACAGTGCTCACTTTGTGATCACACACTGGGCTGTAAAGCCTTCTTTTGTACATTTTTCTGTATTCATTTTATTTCACAGTAAAAGTTTCAAATAAAAGGGTAAGTCACAAAATCAGTATTATTTGAGTACCTACTGTGTGCAGGGTCATATGACAGATATTGGGGATGCAACGATTAATGAGGGAGGTTCTTTCCCTCAAGGTTATTGTGAATCACATGATTAGTAGGTGGGCAGCATGAACTGCTCCTGGAGAACTGAGAGAACCTGTAAGAGATGTCAAGGAGGAGGGGGATTTGTAATGGGCTGTCAAACATGGGTAGCATTACATAAGCAAAGAATAGGAGGAGGCATTATGCACACCTTGTAATTTGTGACTGGAGACAACTCTCAGTCTCTACACAGGCGCTCAGACACACACACACTGACACTCAGGTGCCCATAGTCATACACATACTCATTATATCCGTGTGCTAGGGCTGCCATAACAAAGTACCACAGGCTGGGTGGCTTAACCAACAGAAGCATATTGTCTCAAAGTTCTGGAAGCTAGAAGTTGGAAATCAAGACATGGGAAGAGTTGGTTCTTTCTGAGGTCTATGAGGAAGAATCTGCTCCTGGCCTGGAGATGGCCATCTTCCCCTTGGATCTCTTCACGTTATCTTCCTTCTTTGAGTGTCACTGTGTCAAAAGGTTTCATTTTATAAGGATACTGGTCATATTGGATTAGGGCCCACCCTAATGACCTCATTTTAATTTGATGATCTCTGTAAAGACCCTGTCTCCAAATATGGTCACATTCTCAGGTACTGGGAGTTAGGACTTCAACATATGAATTTGAGGGGGTTTGAGGGGGTGGGGGGGGGGGGCAAAATTCATCCCAGAACACTCACACATACATATATACTCACAAATACATATATACATGTACTCCCATACACCTACACAATCGCACATACACACATTCCCATTCACACGTAGACTCATTCACATACCCTCACATACATCCAAGCATATGAATTGCTCCTGGAGAGCAAACTCTCCCACATACTCATACACACACCCACATATTCTCAAAATACACTTGCACATCCAGATTATACTTTCTCACACTACTCATACACACATGTGAGCATCACACACACACACACACACACACACACACACACACACACACACCTCACATTGGTAGGGGAGATGCCCTTTCTCCCACTCTGCCTCTCAGGGCACCCTGTCTCCTTGGAGGAATGTGACCTAAGCCAAGGAAAGCAGAACTTTCGGCAAGGGTGAGTCAGACTGGAACTAAGGGAAGATGGCCCCCTCCCACTCTGGTGGCAAATTTGGGAAGATGTGCACCAGGCTGCAACTGGAAACACTATTTCCCAGACATCTGTGGGATAAGCCTGTCTGCTAGAGAGAAATGAAGGAGAGTCAAGTGAGAGAAGAAGAAAAAGCCTCAATGACCCTTACCCCCGGTTCCAGCTATCCATGCAGTCAGCTGCACCCTGACTGGCTAACAATTTAGTAACTTCCCTTCACTGCCCCTGTTAGTTTGGGTTGGGTTTCTGTCACTTGTAATTTAAAGAATCCAGGTTCCTTAAAAGGGCTTTCTAATGGAAGCCTAGGGAGCATGAAGGGTACTATGATAACAGAAGGCGCGTGACCAAAATGGAACTTGTGGCCACGGCTGATTTTTCCTTTCCTTTTGGTTCCATTTTGTTTTATTGTTCCAGAGGCATACTGTTCTCCAACCACACCCTTCTTTCAACACTTAACCAACCTCTCCCCCTGCAAACTTTGCAATCCTCCCTCCTCCTCACAGCACAACTGTTTGGAGGTCAGTCTCTCCAAAAGCACAGCCTACCCACTCTATGAAAGCTCTGTACCCTCATGGGATCCCCTAACTCAGAATTTTGATTGTTTCCTCCATAGCACTTAATTCCACTTTGGAATCATTTGGGGTGCTATTTCCTTGAGCTTCTCTCTCTTCTCCCTTGGACTATAAGCCCCCTAAGGAGAGGAACTGGGGTGTGTTGTTCCCCATTTTATTTCTGGAACCCAGCACCCAGTGTGGTGCTGCTGGGTGACCCAAGGTCAGGGGGAGAGACAAGGACGAGGCTGACGGCTGCTCCATTTCTGCAGTCACTTCCCAGCTGCGGCCCCCAATCCAGGCCTCCTGCAAAGACTGTTTTCAACTGGCAGTTTCATCTGACATCTCTTCACCTCTAGCTCACTGAAAGTTGTGCCGCTTTCAACTCCTCCGCAACCCCTTCCCTCAGTCTCCCGGGCTTTACCCTGCAGAAATCTCGCGCGGCACTACCTGTGTGCTTAAGGGACGTGATGTCTGGGCCCCTTATCTTTAGCACAGCCACAGGCTGGTCACTTTGGTTTCGACCAATGAGAAAATAATTGTGTTGAGAATTTTAAAGCGACCAAACGAGTTTTAATTCAGTGTCCCCTCCCCTCTCCCTCCCTGTTTGGAATTTCTTAACCCCTAAGGCTTTTTCAGAGGGCAGGCCACAGGCAATACTGGACTTTTTGGGACAGAGTGGTGAACAGCAAGGTCTTGCTCAGAAACATGCATGGTGACACGCATGCCACTTTCTGTTTGGAGAACCCTCTTTGGGGCTAAGGAGAGAGGATGGCTCTAAAGTCCCTATTCACAAAATCCTGTCTGAGGGAAAACAACTGTTTTTCAAAGTAACCCACGTGGGAGAAATGACCATGGTTTATTAACATTAGATACGAGAGCTCTCATTTACCACAAAGAGTGCTCCAGGGGAAAAACTAGTTAACTGTGGTGTATTTAATACACCTGAAAACCACATTTCCTCCTCCCTTTCCTTTCAGACACTCCATCTCTGGAAGGCCAAACGTACAAGTTACTGATAACTCAGTACCGTGTAGTATCGCGTGTCAGAAATCAGTGTGGAATGTTACACTCGTTTTGCCTGTAACTTCTTACAGCCTTTAAATTGCCATCTCTCTAACTACATGTCTTCAAACAATATTGCCATTTGAGCGGTATCAATCAGACAGGATTGCCCTTGGACGTCAAAACTCTGAGTCAGCCCTCGTGAATAAATTCTGATGACTCCTGTATTCCAGAGAGAAAATGTATTTTTTTCAGACGGTCATGAGTTGTGAGCGAGCATTTAAGAAAAAATAATATCGACTTCTCATTTGTAGGTGTCTGATGCTAAAATTAGTGTATTTTGCTACCAGAACCACCCCAGGCCTAGCTCCTTCTTAGCCGTGGCCTTAACACTCCACTGCTTTGCCTAATTCCCAATTCTAAGCAACTCTCATGACCTAGTTTGTTTTGTTGATTAAAAAAAACGCACCGGTTTAAACTTCACATTTCAAGTTTGATTGCTGTGGGACAGACTGGCTCATAAATCTTCGCTAGGCTACTAGTAACTAGGGAGAAGTCACTCTCTTCAGTAAACATCCCCTGCTTCTCAGTAATAGGGTGCCTTCCATCACCCAGAGGTTTTTTCCTTTTAATTGAGTGTTTGTTGAAGCATGACTCTGAGATAGGAGGCCTATTCAGGAATAGAAATTGCAGCCCAAAGTGCCCATTACTTACCTGAGACAGGGCCCGAGACCAGCTGCACCTTACAGAGCTGGGATGCCTGGGCATGTGATTCGGGCTGCCTGGCCAAATAGCAACACTGCCGAAAACCATGGAGGCACAGGGAGATCAGGGGAGCCTGGGTCTGGGTAGCCTCAGCTAAAGAAGAAAAAAATGCACCCTCTCTGTCTTTGCTTCCTCCCCACCCCCCCCCCACCCCCGGGCAAAATTCCTCCCCAGAATGGAAAAATTCAACTTCTCTGCACACCAGAACAACAGATCTGTGTTTTCCCAATCCATTTTTCCTCTCTAGAAGTCAGGGAGTCTGCTTCTAAAGCTCCCCCTACTCTTTGAAAGGAGAAGAGAACGTTTTCTGAATCTCCATTTTGAGCTAGGCATTGTATTAGCTGCTTTCGGTACAGCATTGTCTTAATTCTTCCAACAAGGCAATTCGCTTGGTCCACATGTTGTGAACAGCTACTGGGAAGACGTTTGCTCTGTCTTAGCTTTCCAAGTGCTGATCTCGTGGGCCCCATTTTTCCTAACCTGGAGTTCTTCGTACACATCAATATGGATAAGGTTTTACTTTGAACTGTTCATTCTTCCAGGAATGACAGATGTCAGATTAAACTGCAAAACTCCCCAACTTTACATTCACTGCATTCACCTCCAATCAATAAACGCATCCTGGTGCTTCTCAGCAGGAAGACACTCCTCATTATGGCCTTCCTCAGCAATGCCAGGGAACTGCTCCTCCCAGCCCTTCAGAGCTTACACTATTTTGCACATACACTTCTCACCCCTGATGGGAAGCAGTATAGTGTCTTCAAATGTGATTATTTGAATTCTAGCAGAAACAGTTGAGGTATATCTGAGTGGCCCCCTGTCCTGAACTGAACCTCCCCGTGCTACAGAAATGGGTTATTATGGATACCTAAGAATAGCTATAGCTTTTCTCTTTGCTGGGATAAATTACAGTGTGACCCCTCCCTGGCATCCAGCATGTTGTGAGCCCTTTGCCTTCAGACAAAATGGCGCCAAAATCACAAATATGTGCCTCGCAGAAATACTCGAAGGTTGTTCCTCCCTCTATTCTCCAACACAGCAAAATCTCTGCTTTGATCCTGGTCCTCACTACTCTATTCCTTTGCCCCAACGTCTTCTCTGTCAATGGGCTCCTGAAAGTCTCTGTTCTCCCTCCTATCACCTATCTACTTCTCAGTAACAGCTTAAAACCCTCCCCAAGAAGGGGACTGGCTGCTGAGCTGGGTTTTCAAAGCACTGTAACATGCAGAGCACTGCAGGTGGGAGAAATACATGCCCGAGAATGAAACATGTGTTTGGGGATATCATGATCAGGGATTATTAGCCTATAAAAAGCAGACACCAACTCTGCTTCAAGGTCAAATAAAAAGGAAGGCTATTATTAGGACTTAAAGGAAGAGTAAGGAAACCAATTTCAGGCAGTAATGCCAAGAACTAGTGCCACACAACCTCTTCTCTCCACTTTAACCCGAACATCTGACCCATTCTCCTCTCTGGCAATCAGCTCCCTCTGCCTCCTATTTTATGCCTATTCTCCTAAGTTTGGTATCTGTATGGGAAGGGCTACCTGGGAACATTAGCCTTAATTCCAAAGGCCTCAAAGCTTCAACATCTCACTGTTCAAACTATATACAGAAAAGTAATCTGATTAGTCCAGCTTGGGTCAGGTAATCACCCCCAGTCCAATCGACTGTGGCTGGTGTGTTCTACTGTGAAGGTGGCTGCTTAGATCTATTTCTTCAGCCCCTAAGTGGGGTGGAAGTCACCTCCAAATGGAGGAAGTAGGCAAACTAATTGTGTTTAGGCAAAGGGAACTCACAGGGGCTCAGTATTCCTGAAACTTAAAAAACAAGAGAATGGTGTAAATGTTTTGTTTTTTTTTTTTGCTAGCTGATGAGTACTCCTAGACATGACACGTGTAAATTGTTGCTTATTGGTTAAATGAACTAAAAATATTTTTATGTATTTCCCACCTTTTTAAAAGTAGATTTGATGAGTCCTTTTTCCCCCATGTTAAAACATTATCAACTGGTCAATGTCTCAGGAGAAAAGAAAGAAATACTCCAATCAAACCTTTCTTCTCTAGCATTTTCCATCAACTCTAGCAGGACCTCGGTCCCTTCTAGTGAGAGTGATTTTCATCAGTATTCTCCATGCCAGATACCTAACCATTTCTCTGTAGTCTTTTCCTACTTCTCTGTGCCATGGAGTCTGGCATTGGTTTATACAGTATCTAATTCCCAAGCTAGATTACACGCTTTTAAACATCAAAACCTGTTTTTATTTTCTTGCTTCTGTATTTCCTTTAGTGTCACATTAGGTACTTAAATACTCATTGGAGATTGATTCTTTGGGCATCTATTATAATAAACTTTAACACTTTATTACAGTTCAAGAAGCAACCATCTATGACATGTATTGGCCACTATAGTTTTGGTCACAAATTGCAGAAACCAACCTAAACTCGCTTAGGCAAGAAATGAGAATGTATTGGAAAAATATCAGAGAATACCACATCTAAGTTATGGAAAGGACAGAGGTGTAAGGTGGACAAAGATCAAGGGGGCTCACAGATTCAAAAAGAAGTCTCTCTCTTTTTCTCTCCACCTCCCTCTCTGTCCATGTCTCCCACACCCTCTCTCCTTCTCTCTGGCTTTCTCTGTGTTCATTTTCCCTCCCAGTTACTTCTGATGGTTTTTTTCACATCTTACATCTTTCACCACTGGAGAAGGCCTGACTCTCTTTCTTGGTATGAGTTCTTAAATCCTGAGATAGGATACTAGTTGGCTCAGTTTAGATCAGATGCCACCTTTGAATCAATAAAGTGTATCTGGGGATGGGGCTGAGCTGTGGACTTGAAGAACGTGGCTTTGCCTACATGCATGGAGAAGAAAAGCACTTCCACAAAAAGAAGATGTTTGAGCCGGGGTAATACTAATTACTGGTGATCGGTAAGCCCCTATGTCTCTGTGGTTTCACATGATGAAAGTTTATTTCTTGCTCATGGCATAGTTCTGGTCAGGTGACTCTTCTCCACAGGGTGCCGAGGAGGAAGATGCAATGGGTTTTGGTGAAATCATCCGGTGTCTACTATACAAGGTGTACTGTTCCCTCATGAAGGGCATCAAGGGAAGGGCATTCCTGATCTCTCAAACAATAGGTGTCCATTGTGCTGGACATAATACATCAGTGTGTGACACGGTCACCAAGGAACAGTTATTTATGAAAAAACTACAAACAGATAAAAAAAAAGATACAAATAATCAACAAAACTGAACATTAACTTATGAAAAAAACAAGAAAAATAAGAAAAATTGGGATTTTAAGAAAACGTCTCATATGTTCAGATGCACCATCCTGAGTAATACTCTTGTTTGACTACATGATGGTCTTATGAAGTACCAGGTTTTTGTTTTCTCCTCCACTGCCCCAGAAAATGATAAAGTCATCTTATTTGTATAGCTGTCCCCACCAGAGATCTTTATTAGTGCCAGAGATTGCAATGAGCTAACACAGTAAAAGCTGGAATCAAGACCTTTCCTCGTTCCAATTCCTTGATCCCAGGCTTAACTGCATTTCCTCGCAGGATCTTTATTTGCCACAAAGAGACCGCAGCTGATTCCTTCCTTTTTCCAGCCCTGACCTCATCATTTCAATTAAGCAGCCTTTTGGAACAAAGCACATTGCAGTCTTTATCAGTCTCTTTTACTTATCTCCAGGTCAAAGAGCTGCCTCAGACTCTCACCTGCACTTTCCTATGACGCCTTTGGGCCCTGCTCTCCTACATGTTCCTCTTTTCCTTCTCTCCCTCCTAACAGAACATCCACCAGCTCTATCATTTCCCTATGTCACTGGTGAGAATGCCTCCATACCCCATCCAGGCAGGTGCCTCCGGCCACCCTTGTCTCCTTGTTTTCTCTTATACCTTATGCCAAAGTGATTGCTGGGACAGTCCTTAGGGAGGGGGCAGAGCACACACGGCAATCTTGGAAGAAGCTAAAAACTGCAGGACGGAAAGAAAATCTACCTATGCACAATGACAGCGCCAAAGAAGCCTCCAAGACTGGCGAATGGGTACAAACATTTGTAATTTAGGGAGAAGCTCAAGTCAAACCTTTACATTCACAAAAGCATCCCAAATGACTGCCTCTGAGTCACAGTTCATTTTTAGGACTCAGGACTTAAGTCCAACCTGAAATAGGACCCAATAAGCATCACACAGTGTTCCTCCCCAAATCACCCACATTCCCACAATGCCTTTACAAAAGACCCTGCCCAATATGTCATCCACTTGCCTCTCTTCGATTGGAAACATCGAAGCATGGTAAAAAGCAGAGTGAACCACCCACCACATAACAGAGTAGCAGAGATAGTTCGGGAAATAAAACTCAGGATTTCATCCCTGGAGCCTACCTTAGCATGCAGTCATTCTGCTGCACGTGTTTTTCATAATGTACCTCCGGGGTTTGAATTATTGCTGGGTTTCGCTTTTTTAGGTGGACAGGGAGAATTCAGGTGGAGAACACTAGTAAAATGCAAGAAGTTAAAGCATTATTGGTATAACAAATAGAGAATGTTTTGTTCCAGTTGAAAGAGCTCCAATATTTCATCCCAAAGTCATCTTCTGGGAAAACCGAAATGTAAGGAGTCTGACACACACTGAATAAGATTTAGTAGGCACATTTCCAGGGTATGCACAGAGCCCGTGTTTTGCTGATTTTACACTTCCTCTTTAACCTTAGGTCTACCTGGCCAAATACCTATAGTGCCTCATGCGAGCAAACTTTCAGGGCAATGTAGTCAATAGAGCACAACATTTTTATTATATATTAGTTTCTCTTTTCACATGCTCGCATTTGCAAGACATAATCCCCGATCATAGTCGACTTTTCCCCCAAATTACACAAAAACAGTTTGAATGGCATTTAGTTCCATAGGAAAAAGGATTGGAAGAAAAAAATTGCCCAGATATTAATAATGATTGCTAGATGAAGGTATTATTATGTGTGATTTTTTTTTTCTACTTCTATTTTCTATTATTTCTGCAATCTCTGCCTGGAGTTCCAGATTGCTTTTTTTTTTTTTTTTTTTTTTATCATAAATGAAAAATAAAGTTAAAACCTATGAAGCAAATGTCGAGTTCCAAGTTTGCCCATGTCACCTCTAGAGGCAGATAGGGAGCTCCTTGAGGCTGTCGTACAGAGGTGGTGTGATATTCGCTCCACCGGAGCGCCTGGGTTTAAACCCTAGCACAGCTCCTGGCTGGATACTTGTTTGACCTTGGGCTCACTGCATCATACCTCAGTGCTTCCGGTTTCGCATTGCTCATCTGTAAATCTATTAGACTAGGCAGTTAGTTAGGTTCTAACAGCATACCTGGAGGTGGGCAACCAGGAAGTCATGGCCAGCATTCGGGAAGGTCAGAGGTCTGTCCTGGCAGCAGTCCGTAAGAAGCCTGGATCAAACCAGACCGGACCAAGATGGTGGATACCATGACCGGAAACCCCTGACCATATTAGGAAGAAAAAGCGCGGAAACCCTGCTTCCCGCCCAGGTAATGAATCTTCCGCCCAGTAGTTAGCAACTGTCAGTAAAGGAAAGGAACCCAACCCCCAAGGCGCGGGGCTCTCTGGAGCTCACCTGCCCTGTGTGCTATTCGCTTTAATAAACTTTCCCGCTGGTGTCATTTGTCCAGTGTGATGCGTGTCTGTCCTTGTATTCATTCTCCTAACAAGACCAAGAACCTTCCCTGGCTCCTTCGGGTCTGGCTGGGTCTAGACTCCAGGGCCAGGCATCTGCCCAGTTCACCCCAGAACAATCAGACAAATAATCGTAATACCTATGAGACAGGGAAACCGAAGGTACCTCGTGAGAATAAAGGCTGGGTTTGGGTTTTTTTTTCCCTTTGCTTCTTATCCGGCTTCTCTTCTTACTAGGACCTGCACCCCCGCCCCCACTCCACTCTATATACGCCTCAGAATGCAAACACTGTATGTCCTTCTGTTTTTGTTTTTGTTTCTTTCAGTAGGCTCCATGCTAGGGGTTGACGCAGAACTTGAACTTGGGACACTGAGACTGATAATGTGAGCTGAGATTAAGAATTGGATGCTTAAATGAAATTAGTCACAGAAAGACAAATATCATATGACTTCACTCCTATGAGGAACTTAAGATACAAAACAAATGAACATAAGGGAAGGGAAGCAAAAAGAATATAAAACAGGGAGGGGGAAAAAACCTAAGAGACTCCTAAATATAGAAACAAACAGAGGGTTGCTGAAGGGGTTGTGGGAGGAGGGATGGGCTAAACGGGTAAGGAACATTAATGAAGATACTTGTTGGGATGAGCACTGGGTGTTATACATAGGGGATGAATCACTGGAATCTACTCCTGAAATCATTGTTGCACTATATGCTAACTAACTTGGATGTAAAGTAAAGAATGAATGAATGAATGAATGAATGAATGAATGAATGAATGAATGAATGAATTTTTAATAAAAGGATTGGATGCTTAACCACATGAGCCACCCAGGTGCCCTGTGTATGTCTTCCTTCGGACAAAGGGACAAAGACTTAATGGTTTCTCTAGAATAGATAACATCTGAGTAAGGACCAGGTGAGAATGACCTGGTGAAGGTACCATAGGCATATTCTATACCACTGGTGCTAAACATCTTAATGCCAAGATCCCTGGTTTCAGGGAGTAAGTGACTTATGATGGACTCGTCCAAAAGGACGTAAGCACCAGACCACAGTCCTCAATAAAAACCCCCAGACCCAGAACAAATACGAGACCCATGCTCCTTTCCTTTCCAAGTCTCCTGGATGGTTCATCTATATCTGCTTTCTCTCTCTCTCTTTAATAAACTGCTTTCACCTCCTGCTGGCTCACGTTTGATTTCCATCCTGTGTGAAGTCAAGGACCCTCTTGGCTGGTCCTGCGGGACCCCCTCTGGGTCCTTGGACCTGGCCCGCCTACATCAAAACCTCTTTACAAGCTAAAAGGCACAGGAGTCAGGAAATTATAGTTTCCTCCAATATAGGTCAGGGTTTATAAAGGTAGGGAATAAAGTTGAAAGTAAATGGGCAAATGATTGGCATAGCCATTATCCTTATTTGCCAAGAAATAGCTCTTTAAAAGCATTTCATATTTGCTTAAAACTGCATTAGGTAGTATTCCATTCTGTTACCTTTTTTTAGCTTCCTCCTAAGCAAATTTTGGGAATACACCAACCCCCAGGGTCAGGTCCAGTGACTATCCTTAAAGAATATTGTCTTCCACCCCCACACCCACCAAGACTCAAGCCCATAATTCTCTTGAAGTGTTGTAAAGTACACTGACTCCCTTCCAGGACCATGTACATAACAGGGGCCTGATTTCCTCATGTGCTCCTAAAGACACGCACAACACATTCTTATGCATAGTGAGACTTATGTACTTCAGTTTTCCATATCTGTGGCATGGAATGCTATTACCTATCATACCTTGAAGCCCAGTTTTTGCAAAAGGACCTTAAAAACTGTGAAGTCCTTTTACATACATGACTTGTCATTATCTTTTGATTACTGTTCTTTATTGCTACCCCATGCCACTCCTCTCATCAGGGACAACTTGGTCATTCTGATGTGTTAAAAAACATCATGAATATGTGTCAAAAAAAAGTAGTCAACAAACAGAATAGCCTTTGCTAAACTTCCATGTGATCCCAAGCCAAATCAGCCTTAAGACGTCCTGATACAGAAAATGAATTTAGGGGATGCCTGGGTGGCTCAATCAGTTAAGTGTCCTGTTGAGGGAGCAGAAGGCAAGCTGACAGGCCGCAAACCCCAGCCCCCTCCCAGGTAGGAAACGCGTGATAGTCCTCAGGCACTCCTGGCTGCCCAAGAACAAAGGAAAGGGGGAAAACAAATGGTAAACTGATAGAGATCAGAGTCCTGCAGGACCTAAGTCTCCATCACCCCTCTATAGAGATGTGGGGAAACAAGGCAGAAGGAAATGACAGATAGAACTAAGTTTTCTTATACCCTGCAGCCCATTGACAAACTTGAGGCAGGCAGAGTAAAATGTTTCTCCAGGAACTCCCTACTGTCTTAATGCTAATGATTTTGCTGGAGGGAAAAACAACCTTAGCTTGACCAGCTTAGCCAGGCCTCTAGTGTCCTGTAAGTCTTTAGCATATGAAAATCTCACTGGAAACTTCCCTTGGACTTTACCTCCCCCAACTCCATGGTTTGTATTCAGTCTCTCCTCATGGTCCTGGGGCAGCTCTTCCTGCCCATGGGTCCTGTCCCCATGCTTCAATAAAATCACCTTTTTGCACCAAAGATACATTCAAGAATTCTTTCTTAGTGGGTGATGGGCATTGAGGAGGGCACTTGTTGTGATGAGCACTGGGTGTTGTATGTAAGCCAATTTGACAATAAATTATATTTAAAAAAATAAAGTGAGGAAGGCTAAAAAAAAAAGAATTATTTCTTGGCTGTCAGCTCTGGACCCCACGAACCCCATTATCACCCCCCAAAAAACATCATCAGGACCGACTGATGATTTCAGCTCAGATCATGAATCCAGGGTTGGGGAGTCGAGCCCCTTGTTGGGCTCCGCACTGAGTTTGGAGCCTGCTTAAGATTCTCCCCCTACCCCTAGCTTGCATGCCCTTATTCTCTTTCCCTCTCTGTCTCTCTCTACAAAAAAAATAAAATAAATTAAATTTCAAAAAATTAAATTAAATTAAATTAAATGAACCTGGTCACATGTTATTAGAGTTCTCAGCCAGCCTGACCACACAGATGCATACAAGTTGGAGTCATCTGCCAAAATATGACAATTGAGGGGTCTACAAGCATGCTTTTGTTATCTCAAAAGCATTCTTAAGCACATTTTATTTTTTTTTCAATATATGAAATTTATTGTCAAATTGGTCTTAAGCACATTTTAAAACACACACCAATGAGCGAACAGAAAATCTAAGTCAACCCTAAAACAGAATCACAAGCACTGCTCCCTTATGGAATGTACACAGTACAGACATCATCTCATTTTATCCTCACAGTCTCCTCTGAGATAAGTATTATTATCCCCACTTTACTGATGGGGAAACTGAGGTTCAGAGATCTATAGTATCTTTCTCAAGACCATGCAGCCAGTAAGCAGCAGAGCTAAAAGTTGGACCAATTATAATGCTCTGGCATTCTATCCACTCATGACACTGCATCCTACAATAGAATGTGTCCCCTCATGTCCCCCCATAAATATTTCTTCTCATCAATCTCTAATTTGTCCAACCCAGCCTGACATCTGCTCCTTAGAGGACCCAGACTAAACAGTATCTCTTATTTAGTTCTAGTTCTTTCTCTCGCCTTCCGGTCTCAGGTTCCAGCACTTAGGGTCCCAGCACCCAACTTCAGCATCAGCGCACCTGGGCAATGCACCCATTCCACCCACACCACTTCTCCTGGGCCCCCAAATGGGGGAGGGACTAAATGTTTTCCCCATTTGCAATACCTCTCACTGCAAAGCATCAATTCAATCCTCCTTTGCTGCTTGAATGGTCCCTCATCAGAGAAGAAAAAGAATGTTATAAATCTACTGCTGCTAAGGTGTAAATATTAACAGCTTAATGTGCTCTCTCTCCAGGGAGCCTGCATTTTAAAGAGGCCAAATCGAGAGGGCAATCACTTAACCCAAAGAAATGAATAAATCTACAGATATTTCTTGAGTACGCAAGTCAGGGAGCTCAAGAGAAGCTGAATTCAAATTTAAAGAGTGTAGCTCCCAGATGGAATTTAAATAATGGTGCCCCTTGGCTGGGAGAGCTTTTCCTCTCCGAGCAACTTACCCTGCTCAACAACACTTTGAGGCCTTCTAGATAAAACCTTCTCTCCCCACAAAAGTTGCATTTTGTTTAAAGGTTGACCCAGACAAGATCTTGTTCCTGCAGGGGATAGAGGAGTTTCAATTCAGCCCAAGACCATCCAAGCTCCAGCAGGCGAGGACTGTCGGCATGATTCTCTACTCTTGTCTTCCCCTGGTTCCTTCAAGTTACAGCCTTTCAGTTACAACAAGCTGGAGAACTCTACCGTGCCATGTTTTTATCAGAGGGGACTCCATCCTCCGTCTTACAAAGCACTAGCCAGGCTCTTCACTGAGCACCTAGGGCAGGCTGTTTCTTTTACATAGGCTTGCTCCCCTGAACAGAAGAAAACAAGCAATACCGTCAGCTTCCTAAAAGCTGAGTGAAGAATAAGTTAATACTTTCTAAGTACTTTAAAATATACGACAGGGTAACCGACCTCCTATTGTTGGCTGGAAGGTGTCATGGGTGCTTGAATATTAAAACAAAATAAATACCTCAAAGCACTTAACAGGGTGAATAACCATGCAGTCATTCAAATGAATGCCCTCAGTGTAGAGTCTCCAAAGTCAAGCAGATTACATGCACACAGACCTCTTTTTTCACTCCAAAAAAAAAAAGAGAACAAAAATGCTCTCACCCATGCACATACATATAAAAGCAACAACAAAGTCATGTAATACGTGGGGCACCTGGGTGGCTCAATTCGTTCAGCATCCGACTTCAGCTTAGGTCACTGATAAAGTTTTGGGGGGATGCTGGGGTTCATGGGGTCTGGAGCCAACAGCCGAAAAAGAATGCTTGAAGACGTCTTTGGTGCAAAAAGGTGATTTTATTAAAGCACAGGGACAGCACCCTTGGGCAGGAAGAGCTGCACGGCAAGTGTAGGGGGTGACCATTTTATGGAGTTCGGAGAAATAAAGTCAAGAGGGAGTTTCCAAAGACACTTTCACAAGGTAGAGACTTACTGGAGGCCTAGCTATTGTCACATTGAGGTTGTTTTTCCCTCTAGCAAAGTGTTAACATTAAAACAGTAGAGAATTCTTGGACTTTAGGCCGTTGATGGAATTGCCTTTTTCCTGTAAAATGGGTGAGACTCTTACTTGTTTTTTGTCCTCTCCTGTTTTGGGGTAGCCAGGAGTGTCCAAGGAATACCATACATGTCCCACCTGGGATGGGGGTGGGGGGTGCTGTTAGCCTGTACTTTCCCTCAGTTTGCCTCACACTCCCTCATCAGTGATGATCTCAAGGTCTGTGGGTTCCAGCCCAACATCAGGCTCTGCATTGACAGTTCAGAGCCTGCTTGGGATTCTCTCTCCGCCCCCCCTTCTCTGCCCCTCCCCCACTTGTGTGCATGTGCTCTTTTTCTCTCTCAAAATAAATGAGTGAATTTAAAAAAAAAATCCATGTAATGCAAAGTTAATGCATCATTATTTTTCTGCATTTTAAACACAAAAGTCTAGAAACTTGCAGTTATTATACGTCAAGGTCTCTGGCTCCAGGCCAGCTAGCAGCTGATGGACAATGGCCCCCAAGTTATTAATCTGCAGACCTGCTTCCACTTCAGTCATCAGCTTACCATGGGACACTAACAAAGGCATTCATCCAACCCGTGTCTGCATTTTCCCATCTATAAAAGTAAAACAATGCATTCAAATGATTTTGTGTTGGCCATTAGCTTCACAGGAAGGTTGTGAATATTCATGGGATGTGCCTCAAAATTCTTTCTTACTCTTAGAGGAAAAATCTCACTGTGAATCAAAGACATTCCAAAAACAGAGGGATGTCATGTCTCCTGAAATAACTCACCCCGAGGTATCAGAGTGAGACTGCTGAAGAACATTGGTGGATCAGAAAGGACATTCCAACCAAGAGAGAAGGAACTGAACCAAGAAAAGGCTGAAGCTGGTGACTATGTCCCTTCCAGTGATGGGATCCAGGGCTGCAGCAGCCTGGGCATCAGACAGTTTTAAGTAGCCTTATTCAAAAGCAAATAGGCTGCACCTTCCCTCCCCCACCCCTTCTACTCTACAGGAGAGTTACTTCAAAACACAATCTCCTCAATACCAGAAAGTTCCTCCAGAGGGCTATAGGTGCAGATCAATCATCACCTCCTCCTGAGAGTCTTCTCTGATCACAACTGTCCCTTCTCTAGTTCCCCCATTAGATGCCCCTGTCTATGATCCAGTGAGACCTTTTATATTGCACTGTAAATACTGCCCTACTCCTATGTCTTCCTGTAAACCATGTGTTCCTTGAGGGTAGAAGTTATAGGGAAGGAAAAATAATTCTCCCTCTACCTCTCTGAGTTTTTTGTCTGAAACTCTTCCAATAAAAAAACAGGTTAATGGGGCACCAGGGTGGCTCAGTCAGTTGAGTGTCCAATTCTTGATTTTGGCTCAGGTCATGATCTCAAAGTCTGTGGGATTAAGTCTCACAACAGGTCCCATGCTGACAGTGTAGAGCCTTCTTGGGATTCTCTCTCTCTCCCTCTCTCTCTGCTCCTCTCCCAACTATTTCTCTTTCTCTCTCTTTCAAAATAAATAAATAAACTTAAGAGAAGATTAATAACAGAAAACAAATAGACATTGATTAAAATGTATAGCCCATATTTACATGACAGATACACATAGGGAAAAATGAGTAACTCAAAGGGGAGGCTTAGAGTTCAAGCTTAAAAAAAAAAATCTTAATAAGAAAAGGGGAGGGGCACCTGGGTGGCTCAGTTGGTTAAACATCTGACTTCAGTTCAGGTCATGATCTCATGATTCATGTGTTCAAACCCTGCATCAGGCTCTCTGTTGTCAGCACAGAGCCCGCTTCGGATCCTGTCTCTCTCTCTCTCTCTCTCTCTCTCTCTCTCTCTCTCTCTCTCTCTGCCCCTCCCCCTCCCCCACTCTCTCTCTCAAAAATAAATAAACATTTTAAAAAATAAGAAACGGGGAGAGGGTATATATAGGCAACTTAGAGGAGAGTGAATGGTTTTTAGGAAAGATGAATGGGCCCTCAGAAAAGTAGATAGGAGGTGTGAGAGTTTGTGACAAAGTTTGTCTGGCTGCGGTGTTCATTTCCAGTCTCCTCTCCTGTGATAAGAGACAATCTTCCCTGGTTGATAAAACTCTTAAGAGGGTATGTATGACAACTGAGTTCTTTTTTGGAGGATCTGTCTTGGGGCAGATAAAGGATGTTCATAGAAAGTCCCTTCCTGCATTTGCCACTTTTCAAGTACCTACAGGTTAACATACACAATCGATATGCCAAAGTAACATATTTTGGAGTGGCATATTTTGTGGTAACATAACCTTCAAGGTTATGTTATGTCTTTAACAGGGGCCTTGCACAATTCCTGGCACATAGTAAGTGCTCAGTAAATGTCTAATGGATAAGTGAATGAATGGAATTACAAAGGGAGATAAATTACAGTTATGCCCTTAAACTGCTCAAAACCTAGAAAGGTGGACAAGACTAGAAACCAAAGATTTAGGACAAAGCAGAATATTAAAAGGTGCAATTAAAACTCTATATAAATTTAAAAGAAGACGGGCACCTGGTGGCTCAGTCAGTTAAGCATCCGACTGACTCAGGTCATGACCTCACAGTTAGTGAGTTCGAGCCCCACGTCAGGCTCTGTGCTGACAGCTCAGAGCCTGGAGCCTGCTTTGGATTCTGTTTCTCCCTCTCTTGCTGCCCCTCCCTCACTCATGCTCTATCTCTCAAAGATAAATAAACATTAAAAAAAAAATTTTTAAAGAAGAAACCATTCCAGGAGGAAAGGAAAAACATGAGGCTTTAAACAGGATCTTAAGGAATGACATCCAAGAAGAGACAGGACCTCTGCAGTCTTTACTGGGCTCCCAAGGCCCCCAACCATATCTCCTACAAGCCCCTCACTCCCTTCACACCAGCCATACTGACCTCTCACTTTTCTCTCAAGCTCACTAGCAATTCTCTACCTCAGGGCATTTGCGCCTATAATTCCTTCTGTTTGGAGTGTTCTTCCTGCAGATACTTGACTGGTGAACTTCCTCACTTCCTTCACATCTTTGCTTCAGTGTTACTTCTCTAACCACTCTGCTCTAAACTGAAACCCACCATACCCCATCCCTGCTACCAATGCTTTTATCCTTCCCTGCTTCGATTTGTCTTTTTTTTTTTTTTTTTAATGATAGGTCTTATTAAACATACGCTAAAGCAACTTTTTAAACTGACTAACTGTAAACTCGGGCCCAAGTTTTATTTCAACTCACCACAGGGAAAAGACTCCTGAGAAAGCCAATTCCCAGATTTTTTTCTTGTTAGACACGTTTCTAGCATGGGGAAAGTGGTTAGATAATATTGTTAGACTAGGTACAACAAAAGATGTCTGGTTAAAAGTTATTAGGACTGTCACAAGACAGATGATTAGCTGAGCTGAAAAATCTAACTTCCCAAAAGGGAACCTTAATCTCATTCAAGTGTAGTGACATAAGTAGCATATTTAACACTCAGAGCAGACCATTTTTTCTCTCTCCTCCTTACAGTAGAATTCGTTTTAGGAATAATCATGAAATTAGCAATAATAATGGCCAGAGGAGAATCAGAAACTGTGGACATTTTCTATCATTGATCCTTCTACACACATGCATGCCAGTAATAAAATTTAACAATGAACAAAGAAAAAAAATAAATATCACAGTACAAAAAAGGAATAAAAGCAATGGGTTGATAATTTTCATCGCATTTATTCTCTTTTTTGGAAAAAAAGAGAAATAGAATGCCTACATAATGTTTGCCTCAGAAATGAATACATTTCGGTTTAATAACAAATAATAATTTTCTAAGAATGAGACAGGTGTTGGAAATCACCCCGAATGCAGTGATGGCCAATCTGCAGGTGAGAAGCATGGCCATCAACCCTCCCCTTCTCATGTCCGCCGGGGGACTGACCTGGGCTTTCCGTCAGTCAGTGACTAAGACCAAAGCACAGGACTCTTCCCTCAACACTTTGGGTCACCACACAATAAAGATGAAAGACAGGGGGGAAAAATAAGAATTTTCTAAAAACAAATTTCTATTTTAAAGATATTATTCAAATGCAGTAGAATATCTCATGTATGAACTGAAATTTTCACTTACCAAGCAAAAATATGCCACTTCACTATTCACACTCTGTTTCATTGTTTTAAATTGCAAACACAGATAAAATCTTCAAGTGGTCATAAGGAATGACAGAATTGATACAACCTGAGTTGTTCTATTTCTTTGCCTCAACAATCACTCAGCTATTGTTGTTTACATCAAATCTACTATTTACATGCAAACACAGATACTAAGCTGGGGATAGAGGACATGTACTGAAGCAAACCCTAATAATACTGCATTTACTTTGCCAGGGGCAGGGGAGAACACTTTATTAGTAGGAATTATCTACATGGATTTTCCTGTACAACGCAATATTTATTAAATAGGCAATGCGCATGTACTACTTGGTGTTTACATGTATATTAAAATTGAACAGTAACCATAACAATTGTTTAGAAATTAGATCAACAAAAGGTTTTCTCAAAGAAGAATACTCTATTACTGGCATTGTTTAAAAGTACCAGTCTATGGTGACAATTACAGGAAGACCAACTTTGTGTCAGTTTCATCACTATTTTGTTACTCTCAAGCCCTTTTTGCTGGCACTGGGGTGGATATTCCCATTGTCTTCCCCTTGCTAGGCCTCAGCTCTCATCTAACAAAGTATTCTGGAAGCATTTTATCAGAAATCCAAAAAGTTGGGTTTCGGATAATTCTCTTTCTCATGTAATAGGTAATTTACTTAATTATTTTGTTTATTGCTTATCTCCTCCATAAGGGCAGGGATACATGTCTGTTTTACTCATTGTTATATTCCAAACATCTAGAACAGCATCTGGCGCATGGGAAGTACCCGACATTTATTTGATTAAATTGAAAAATCTTCACTAATTCTCAGCTATCATTAATTTATGGATAGATTCTCATCTGTGTTGAATGAACTGTCTTTCTCTCCAAAGAGCAATGTCCACGACCCAGCAAGCTGCTCCCTCAGTTTTTGCAGTATCACAATTAAGAATTCTTGTTCCCAATCACATAAGCCCCGTGTCCCTTCCCAGAACTGTGGAGCTGTGCCTGCTAATTCTCCAAGTTCGTTCTGAGGACACTAATTCTGGGAGGTAGTAATGCTGGTCTGCAGGAGGAGACAGGAGAAAAACACCCTGGGATCAAATCAGTTTAGGAAGTTTTTTATTAAACAAAATTAAGGAAATATCATTTTGTTTTTGTTTTTTTCCACTGCAACACATTTCAGGGCTTATGCTATATTGTCATTGTGACTCTCCAGTATTATAAGCAGGATTTCCAAAACTTATGCGATCATAATTGTGAAAATTTCTGAAAAATTCCGTACTTTAGTAAAGTGATCTCCTGACCTCCTAGCACTGTGGATTCTTACTCCAAACATGAATATGATCAAAGTGGCTGCCCCACGGGACAGCTGTGAGAAGAAACGAATCCACAGGCAGTACATTGAACCATTGAACACTGACTGATGCATGATCAACATGCAGTGAATGTTAGCTATTGGTCATATAATTTTGTGTGCAGTTACCTTAATCTGAGGAACTCAGTATTTTTCTTACTCCATTTTATAAATGGACAAACCAAGGCAGAGAGAGAAAAAAATTGGCTTGGAAAAAAACAAAAACAAAACCACCAAAAAACCATTGCCAGTAAGATGACTTTAAGCAATAGTAAGGCAATGAAAATCACAAACAATGACAATATAGTTTGTCCTCAAATTTAACATAGTACTTTATAGTCATGTTTATCGCCCTAATATTCCCGTCAAACCCAGGGAAATATGACAGAATGCCAGGGTAAACAGGGTCATCTTCTTTGGAGTATCCATTTTGCGTCAGGATTTGGGGATAAAGAAGTGAACTACTTTAATAATTTTAAATATATGTATCTTTTATTTTTTTATTTTTTTAATGTTTATTTATTTTTGAGAGAGACACAGAGCATCAGTGGGGGAGGAGCAGAGAGAGAGGGAGAAACAGAATGCAAAGCAGGCTCCAGGCTCTGAGCTATCAGCACAGAGCCCTACTCAGGGCTCGAACCCACGAACGGTGAGATCATGACCTGAGCCGAAGTTGGACGCTTAACCGACTGAGCCACCCAGGCGCCCCAAATATATGTACCTTTTAAATGGAACTATTTCAGAATTGAATGCAATTTAATTTAAAGAAAAGAAATTTTTAAAAAACATGAACATTCAAAGAAATATTTCCTGCCTGCAGGAGGCAGCATTGAGCAAAACCTCAGCGCCCTTGAGCCCTCTTTCTCCTTCCTCTGACAGGAGGGCTACTTTGACAGCGGCCCTCAGATGCACTGCCCAGTACTGAGCCCTATGTGTAAACGAAGCAAAGAGAAAAGAACATATGCTATCAAATGTGATTCACAATTCAAATACGTTTTGGTGTCTTATTCTTTTCACACTCTGAGAAACCATCTGATAATGTGCTTGTTTTGTAAAAGAGTAAAACTCTTCAGATAATATAAAGATTTTATAGCTGCTGCACAGATTTAATAAGCAAAAGACTTGCTAGCATGAACCAAGTTCAAGCCAAACCACTGTACAATTTAATTCAACACAATATTCCTCTGTTTAAAGTGCATGTAATTGCCAATTTATATAGTCACCAAGACCAAAGGTTTGCTAAATAGAGTTCTGCAAACAAACACAGTATGGAAAGCTTTATCCCCAAGTACCTTACACCAAGAATGAATGAAACTAATCATTAATCAATCATGCATCTAATTCATTCCCAGGACTTCTTTGAACTGTACAATTATATCAATGAATAAAATCAAACCCACCTATGTTAGTATTCCTCTAGACCTTATCACCATAAAGTTTTAAAAAATCTTCACAAGCTCAACACAACATGTAAAATGAAAATGACATTATCTTAAATGGTATTAGATCATTGTTTCCCTCCTTTATAAAGATTTCCTTTATGAAGAGTTATTCTTAAATAGCACTGACCTTTCTGAAACTTTATCCAAGTGCTCTCTTATACTTAAAGAAGTTTTAATTTAATGCCTGAACAATATAGCACTTTTTTGTGGGTGGGTGTGTATCTCAATTAAGTACATCATACTATAAAAATCCATCTGGCAACTTTCCTTTTGCGTCTAGTTGTGATTTTTGAGATGCATAATGCTGCATACCGATAAATCTATTGGCACTGACTGGAAGAGAATATTCAACATTCATGACAGAGGTTTTTTCTGGGGAACTGGAGAGAAGAATGAGACAACAGGCATGTGAACTTTGTAATTTTATTTACTGTATTAAATATTGAAGTAAATCTGACAAAATAGCAACAATTGCTAATTGTGTATGAGGTATACCTGGGTGATTTCCTTGTGCTTTTCTGCCATTTTTTAATCTCTCAAAACTAAGTAAATATATTAAGGGTTTGAAAATATGTTCCTATTCTCTCACTTAAATAAACAAAAACAAATCTTTTTATAAGAAAATCTCGGTTTATTGGTAAAAAAAAAAAAGAAAAAAAGAAAATCTGGGTTTAAAAGATGTCAGAGTCCTTGATTTTGCTCCTTCCTTCCCTCCTTCCTTCCATTCCTTCAGAAACTACTTTTTTTTTAAGGGCTTGCTCTATGGCAGGCACTGTCCTAGATGCTGGGGATATAATGGTGAAAAAAAGAAGAGCCATCCTCAGCATTGACACTCATAAAAGAGTGGGTAGACAGACAATGAAGAAATTAAAGAAATAATTGCCTGGTACCTTACAAAGTGATAAATACTATGGAAAGTAATAGATACAGAGGATTAGGAGTGGGAGTAGTCAGGAAGGTGTCACTACAAAGGTAACATCTGAGTAGGCTGAAGGAAGAGATGGTGTGAGTCAGGTGGCTATCTAGGGTTAAAAACATTGCAGGCAGAAGAGAAAGCAAGTGCAAAGTCCCTGAGGTAGGATCACGCATGGAGTGCTCAAAAACTGGTGAGGAGGCCAGCATGGCTGGAGTACAGTAAGCAAGGGGTGTGTAGCAGGAAATAATATCAAATGTGTAATACAAGGGATGGGGAGAGGTGGCTAGAAGGAAGCCCAGGTGGATAGGAAATTATAAAGTTGGCTCTAATGTCTATGTCCATGCTAACTCAAAGTGTGATCAGCAGATCAGCAACAGCATCCTCACCTGGAAGCTTATAAGAAATGCAAATTCTTGGGGCGGCTGGGTGGCTCTGTGGGATAAGCATCCGACTTCAGCTCAGGTCATGATCTCACAGTCCGTGAATTCGAGCCCCGCATCGGGCTCTGTGCTGTCAGTTCAGAGCCTGGAGCCTGCTTCGGATTCTGTGTCTCCCTCTCTCTCTGCCCCTCCCCCACTCACGCTCTATCTCCCTCTATCAAAAAATGAATAAATGTTAAAAAAAAGAAAGAAATGCAAATTCTTGGAAGTCACCCAGATCTACTGAATCAAATCTGTGGGGGTATTTGAACTCTCCATGTGATTCTCATTTACTCTAAACCTTGAGAAACATTCTGCAATAAAAAGAAGAACCCGCCAATCTTAGCTTCAAAACTCCTGAAAATTCAATTCTGTCCCTTAGGAATCATCTAACAATAGACTAATTGCACAATCTGTCCAGGCTTCAGCTTCCTCATCTGTAAAGCAGACAAATTCATGTCTGCCTCCCCTTTAATCAAGAGACTTCCTTTAAATTTTTTTTAATCAAATTTGATGGTGAATGTTAAAGAAATGTGACTGCAAATCCTTTGACAGATGTGAGTGTTTGTTATTATGAGCCTGAGCCCCCAAGCCCATCTGCCCTCAGGGGTTTGCTCTTTCCTGTGCCCCCATCCCCATGTTGTTGAGCTAGTTAAGATGTGCGTGTGAAAGGCCTACAGGGAATCTGGCCTGGTTTTGTTCAACTTGGCATGGAACCTCAACATTTGAGACTGCAGCTGGTGTGGTGCCATTATGATGTATATGGTACCTGGCCTCATTTTGGCAGGCAAGACCGACTCTGCCAAGCATTTCAGACTAGGATAATGGGACGACAGAGATGCTGTGGGATGCTTAGCTCAAAATGCTTCCATCACTCTCTCTACCCCAAAGTATTTGTTACGTTTTATGCAAACAACACTTGTTTGCTGAGAGTTGGTATATGCAGTGGGGAAAACCCTGGGATTTGGAGTCAAAAGAGAAGGGCTCAAGCCCCCAGTTTGACTATGCATAAGCTAGATGACCCCGAGAGCGTACATCACCATGCTAGCCTGCCTTCCTTCTCTGCCCTCCAAGTTGGTGGGAGGTTAAGCAGGATGTCGTGCATGAAAGCTCTCTGTAAAAAATAAAGCAGCACTTAGGAGAATAGGACATTGTTATCATATCCAGTTTCCCAGTCAGCAAGTTGATAAACATTCAACGAATATGTACTGAGACGGGAACAAGCCTGGCTCTGTGCTAGGCTCCAGGACACAATGAGTAAGACAGAATAAAATCACACCCCATGTGGCACCTACATCCTAGTATGGGAACAGAGAGAAGACAGGGCACCACAAATAAAAAAAATATAGTTTGTCAAATGGTGGTAAGTGCATTAGAGAAAAATAAAGAAGAAAAATGAGCAGAGGGAACATTGAGGGGAGGGGGTTACAATCCAGAGAAAGGGTGACTGGGAAGGCTTCCTCAGCAAGAAGGACAATTTGACCAAAACCCAAAGGAGGGGATGAAGTCCACCTGCCAACTTGTTGATACCAATTTCGGATATACTTGGTCGTTACACAACTGTGATCCAGAATATTTGCAGAATTTTCCTTATTTGTTAATATTTCTACCCTCTTATATCACTTTTGGGGCAGTTAGCCAAGTGCCACCCGTGCCACGGGTAACACAAAGGCACAAACTCAAGCCACATGAGCACCTTATCTGAGAACACATTGTGTACTGGGGTGTCTGGGACAGTGCCCAGTTGTTGAATGAGCTCCTCTTCGGTCAACCCCAGGATCCAGCAACCTTCCCTCAATGTTAGCATAGGAATCACATACTCCATAGACTAGAGATAAACTCCATGTCTGCCTTGTTTTTATTGTTAATATCATTGTTTTCATTCTATCATTAGCTTTCATTTGCATCTTGCACAGGCTTAATATTTTGCAGTTTTAATGAGTAGAGGAACAATTACTGTTTCACAGAAGAAAGGACTACAGCACTTTCATGTAGTAAAGGAGGGACAGACATTCCTTACAGAACAGATGGATTCTTAGGTGCATTTTTAGATTCCACAACAGTGGACTCCAGAAACCTCATGTGAAATGGCAATATTAAACGCACTACATAATCAAGTGAGAAAATGCTTCTGCTTTCCAGTGGCAGATGTGGAGATGGGGATTAGGAGACCTGGAAATATGAGCATCTGAAAAAAGGTGGAAGGGAGTGTGGGAGTGGATCCCAAGGGATGAGGGGCTGCCAAAATTGAAGAGGCAAGACAGCAAATGGGAATTCCCTGGGCCAGAATGGGCAGGGAGTTTAAGACCAGTGAAAATAAACATTTCATTTTATTTCTTTTAAATGTTTATTTATTTTGAGAGAGAGAGAGAGAGAGAGAGAGAGAATGAGCAGGGGAGGGGCAGAGAGAGAGGGAGAGAGAACCCTAAGCAGGATTCTTGATGTCAGTGCAGAGCCTGACATAGGGCTCAATCTCACAAACCAAGAGATCATGACCTGAGCCAAAATCAAAGTCAGATGCTCGACAGACTGAGCCATGCAGGTGGCCTCCTTTTTAAAAATATTTCATTTTAAATATATTTCCTATCTCATGCTCTAGTTCTGCTCCATTATTTAAACCTTCAGTAAAATCTGAAGGCTTGTGGTATTATCTTTAGGGGAAGAAGGAGAAAGGACCACATCTGCAACAGCAACTGTGGAAAGCAAGATGGCAACCAAAGTCTTAGCAGGGACCAGAGTTGAAAGCCAGAGACAACCAGGCAAATGTGAGCTCCCAGTAACCACACCCAAGAGAATCCTAGGAAACGTGAGAAAGGAGTTGGTCTTGCCTCAACCGAAAAGATGGTGGCTTAAGTCATTTTGTGTTTACCTTAAAGTTAAGGTAGGTCTCAGATAACTAGAGGTTATGGGGACTAGAATCTCACTGCACACCTCTAGAGGGCATCATTCACATCACAGTCTGGGTCCAAGATGGCAGCCTTGTTGGGGACACTCAGACATCATACATCATCTCCTCTACTCTTCACAACACTCCTGGGAGAAAGGCATTATTATCCCTGCCTTAGAGATGAGGAAACTGACACCCTGAAGAAACATCATTTGTCCAAGTTATCATGTGTCTAACAATTAGGTGAAATCAGTAATGACATTCAGCTTATTCCAACCTCCAAATCCTGTCTGATTCCATATATCCCCTGCTTCCGTGAAATGATGACTACCAGAGGGTCCTTTCCATACAGTGCCTCGCTGCCACTTTAGAACCACACTCCTTCACCTAAAGTAGAGCAGCAAAGACAAAGAAAAAAAAAACCCACTAATTTTTAAGCACAGCACCCTGGGTAATGCAAATTTGTGCAAATGTGTGCACATAGATCTGAATAAATAACAGAAGTGCAGAAGAGTTAATACGTAAAAGGAAATTGTAGCATATGAAACACCTCACTTGCTTCTTTTGCCTTATTCCTAAATCTAAACATCATTCCACTTTAAATACATAAAGCAGTTTCCTAAGACAACTCTAAAGGATCAGCATATTCTCCTCTTTTCCTCTCCCTTGCCAATGCAACTTATTTTAAAAGTCACTGAGGTGTTAGACTGACCTTAGCCAATCAACTTCCAGCACCAGAGGAGTTCTGAAAGCAAGTCAAGTCTTATTTCCCTGGAGATTTCCCCCTTTTCCGTTATCTTCCTCTCTCACCAATAACATCCTGATATCTTCCATTTCACTCACAATCAGAACATCTGGCTCTGCCCACTTCCATACCAAGCCTTCTCTGCATTTCCACTTTCTTGGTTATATCTTCATTTTCATGCAGTCGTTAGACCCTTCTCTATGTGACTCAACCTTCAATCAGACAAACTTTTCTCTGCTTCTTTGATGTCGTGACTCCAGGGGAAATCAAGTGGCTACAGAGAAGTATTCTACAGTTTGTTGCTCTAATTAACCAACAAGAATTTAGGTTTGTGACAAGTTGATTTCTTAGGATAAATCATATCATGTCACTCTGCTGGACACTGTGACCCTGTTCCTGGAGAAGCTTGTCAGGAGTGAGGAGACTTCACCAAAGAAAGACAGGGGGCACTATTAGTGGTAACTGAAAAGGGGGCATCCCTTCTCCTTCCTAGGCTAGCTCCTGGTTATTCCTAGCCACTCAAATAAAAGTATGAGATCTTCCAGAAACTCTGATGCCTGTTTTTTGGGGCGCGGTGGGGGGATCTGTTTTTGATGGTATAAGCTTCCCCAGTTCATATTTACAACAACAAAAATTTTTAAGGAAGTAACTGGACAAGGATAAAAAAAGATGTTTTTCTTTCCTTTCATACAACTGTTTTTGACAATCCAGGTATTTCTCTGCTGTAATAATCCAACCCATGAAACTCCACCTACACCATGGGGACATTTCTGCAGGGGCTGTCACCTTGATCACCTGCACAGATCTTTTCTACTTTAGTTCAAGTTGACAGAGGAGTTATTATATCCCTTCTCTGGCTATTCTTCAATGGAACTGCATAGAGAAAGATACAAGAAGCACTTTGGAGGCTGAGAGAGTTCCTGTCTCCCAAATTTACTAGCCTTCCATTCTGTGAGATGCAATGACCTTGAAGCTAAGCAGGCGTCCTGGTAGGTGGATCTGTTAGGAACCAAAATCCTTGAGACAAAAAGGAAATGTATGGGTTCATGTCGGTCAAAAGCTACAACAAATGGCAAGGCTGAATTCAGGTGCTCCAAAACTGGAGCCTCTTGAGGCACCTGAGTGGTTCAGTCAGTTAAGCGTCTAACTCTTGATCTCAGCTCAGGTCATAATCTCATGGTTCTTGAGATCGAGCCCTCCATTGGCTGCTGCACTGACAGCGTGGAGCCTGCTTGGGATTCTCTCTCTCTCTCTCTCTCTCTCTCTCTCAAAAGAAAGAAATAAAAACTTTAAACAAAAAGAAAAAGAAAGAAAAGAAAGCTGCCTCTTTCAATGCCATCCCCCTGCACTGCATGGCAAGCAGGCTGCCAGCAGCTCCACATCCATTTTCTATTGTCCCGTAAAGCCTACTGGAAGGCGGGATTCCTCCAAGAAGCTCACAAGCAAATCTTAGGATTGTACGTCATTGCCATGACCCTAGGGGGTAAAATAGATAGAGCACAAGCCCAGTCAGGAGCTGACAGTGAGGGTATAGACAGAACCGCATAAACTGTGAGTCACGGGAGAAATGGTCGCAAATGAGATCAAGGTGTTGTTAGCAGAAAAAAAGCGAGCAAGCACTGGACAAAGACAAGAATTCCCTATAGGGAGATGAACGAAGGTGGACCCTCAGCCCATCCACAAGCATTTTACTCATTTCCAGCTGACCCTAGAATTTGTCAAGTTTCCCACACTCAGTGTTTTGGAGGATCTGCACAATCAGATGGTAAAGAGAGGAAGGAAACAGTGTACGCTAACCCAGCTGTGCTAGAAAAGGATGGATTTTCCTCGTTGAGGGGTATGATCACACACCCTGGACCAAAGCCCACCGCCATCCCTAGAAAACTGAGTGAACGACTATTCTTCCTCTTCCAGCCCACCTTCCTCACCCTAAGGCTGCAGAATAGGACCTTTTTTTGCTCCTTTCTTTTCCCTCCCAAGTGGTCCTTGATGATCACCTAAATCTAACATTCTTTTAATGTAAATCCCCTCTTTACTGATGGTAGGTCAACAAGACCACAGGTAAGCTCAGCTACACCAATAGCTAACTGAATTTTAAACTCAGAGCTCTACAATAAACATCCGAAACCAGTCATGTCAAAACAAATTCTTAAATACAGCACCACCAGAGCAAAGATCAAAATTCAAGTGATAAGCCAGAAGTCTCTCTGCATACAACTGGGGGAAGCAGAAAGAAACACTTCAGTTTGCTCCAGATGTTATGCCTCCTTATAGATGATTTTATGTTCCACACTCTGTGGGGGACGGCCCCAATGTCCACCACTTACTCAGTAAAAAAGAATCAAAATATAATTCCAACTATATACTTGTTGAATAGTTATTAAGAGACCCAAAGCCTAGATTGACAGAAAATAGATTTGGCAATTATGGTGAATGCTTCAGGTACCTTCGACAGTCATGAAGGAAGAGATATTTTGGGGGTGCTCAAGGTGATCCAGGAAGTTCTGTCACACAATATGGGATGGATGTCAGTGTTATTAGTTATATCTGATAGGATCCATTGGTTACAAACTATTGAAATTCACTCTGGCTAGCTCAACCAAAATGGGGATTTATCGCAAAGCTACAGCGTGGCTCACAGAATTGAAAGAGTAGCTTAAAAATGGATGCAGAAGGGGCAAAAGTAAAGGTTGCTCCAGGGATCAAGGCAGCAGCAGCAAATTGATATCCTGACAGGGTACAGCTCGGATAAATCATCTCCAGCTGCTTTTCCATCCAGGTACCATTCTGCCATAGTTTAGTGTCTCAAGAGAAAAACTGGCCCAGATTGGGTCACACATCATTGCCTGGCTGGAGCAGGTGGCAGTACAGAGAAGGGGTAGAAGTCACCCTGATTGACTATTTCACCAAGGCTGCACCCAATGTGGGGAAGGTAATTCCGCATGCCATCAGGGAGCTAACTATTTAGCTACAGAAAAGGGCCATGGTGCTTAGTAGACAAAGAAGAGAGAGAGAAGAGGAGGGAGGGAGAAAGAGAAAGAGAGGAGAAAGGGAAGAAGGGAGGAGAAAAGGAGAAAATGAAAAGGGAGGGAGGTGGGAGGGAGGGGCAGAAAGAAAAGGGACAGAGGAGAGAAGAGAGGAGAAAACAAACTCTCCACCATACTGTAGTCATTATTCCTGCATATCATTTCTCTGTGTTTTTTACACCTCTGTAACATAGTCATAATACCAACTTCCCAAAGTATTGCAGAATTAAATGAGATCATGTCTGGCATGTAGTAAGAACTCTATGAATGCTGGCTCTTTTTAGATTGTTATTATTATCTCTGCCGCATGAAGTTCAATCCCCAAGTGAGCAAAGCCTTGGAGGAGGAGGGAATTGGGGAAGGCATGTGGAAGGGAGGCACTCTGAGCAGGAGCACTGAGGCAGGAATGCACACAGAGTATATGGGGAAGCAGGGGGATGGTGATCTGGCTTCAGGAAAGGGGTGACCAGGAGGCCAGAATCCTTTGCCCTTCAAAGTGATGGATGCTGTTGAGCATTTTTGCCTACATCTAAACTCTCTGGGTGATCTTATGGGCTTCCAGAGCCATCAGGCCACGCATGATGAAAACGCTAGCTGAATCAGCCTTTGCCTAAAATGGCTCCATTGTGTCACGGTCAACAGAATGACTTGGGAGTCAAAGTTCCGCTTGAATCCCAGCCCCACCTCTAAATGGCTGTGCATCCTCGGGGAAATTGCCAAATCTCCTTTGTCCTCAGTTTCCTCAACTGTCAAATGGAACAGTAGGAGTGCCCTTCTCATGGGTTATTGAGAAAATTAAATGGGATAATGCAGATGTTCCATTAGCCATAATGACTAGATCATCCCTCATTATGAAGAAGCTAGGAAGCCCTGGCCAACCCTTATAATGGAGCAGGGATAGATGAATGACACACATCTAACACCCACCCCTAGGAACTCTAAGTGCCACTGAATTTGCTGTGCTTCCACTTGTGACCCTTCAATTTGCCTTCAGGTCAGTTCACCACACATTTATTACCTTCCATAAGTCAGACGCAGGCTGGGTACTGGGGATACAAGCATGAGCAAGACATACTCTTTGCCCTCAGGTAGCTCTTATTCTTATAGATTAGTATGTAAATGAAGAATTATAAAAGCATTCTAAGTATTCAGACAGAAATCCGGGGAAATCCAGAGGAGGGGCAAACATTAGGCCCAATTTGAGAAGCTCCACCAGAGGCAATGACCCCTGAGCTGAGTGTCAAGGTAAGAATGAAAGTTGGCCAGGAACAAACGTGGGGAAAAGATGTTCCAGGCAAGAGAAGCAAAGGTCAAGGCACAGAGGAGTGAAACTGCATGGGGTCTAGGGAATCACAAGCAGTTAAGCATTGTGTCAAGTGCAAAGCACTGCATACGGAGCCTGGGGAGATGGGACACTCATTCCTGAAGTCACTTTTAAGAGTGATGTCCCTGGCACAAAAACAGACACATAGACCAATGGAATAGAATAGAAACTCCAGAACTAGACCCACAAATGTATGGCCAACTCATCTTTGACAAAGCAGGAAAGAACATCCAATGGAAAAAAGACAGCCTCTTTAACAAATGGTGCTGGGAGAACTGGACAGCAACATGCAGAAGGTTGAAACTAGACCACTTTCTCACACCATTCACAAAAATAAACTCAAAATGGATAAAGGACCTAAATGTGAGACAGGAAACCATCAAAACCTTAGAGGAGAAAGCAGGAAAAGACCTCTCTGACCTCAGCCGTAGCAATCTCTTACTCGACACATCCCCAAAGGCAAGGGAATTAAAAGCAAAAGTGAATTACTGGGACCTTATGAAGATAAAAAGCTTCTGCACAGCAAAGGCAACAACCAACAAAACTAAAAGGCAACCAACGGAATGGGAAAAGATATTCGCAAATGACATATCGGACAAAGGGCTAGTATCCAAAATCTATAAAGAGCTCACCAAACTCCACACCCGAAAAACAAATAACCCAGTGAAGAAATGGGCAGAAAACATGAATAGACACTTCTCTAAAGAAGACATCCGGATGGCCAACAGGCACATGAAAAATGCTCAATGTCGCTCCTTATCAAGGAAATACAAATCAAAACCACACTCAGGTATCACCTCACGCCAGTCAGAGTGGCCAAAATGAACAAATCAGGAGACTATAGATGCTGGAGAGGATGTGGAGAAACGAGAACCCTCTTACACTGTTGGTAGGAATGCAAATTGGTGCAGCCGCTCTGGAAAGCAGTGTGGAGGTTCCTCAGAAAATTAAAAATAGACCTTCCCTATGACCAGCAATAGCACTGCTAGGAATTTATCCAAGGGATACAGGAGTACTGATGCATAGGGCCACTTGTACCCCAATGTTTATAGCAGCACTCTCAACAATAGCCAAATTATGGAAAGAGCCTAAATGTCCATCAACTGATGAATGGATAAAGAAATTGTGGTTTATATACACAATGGAGTACTACGTGGCAATGAGAAAGAATGAAATATGGCCTTTTGTAGCAACGTGGATGGAACTGGAGAGTGTGATGCTAAGTGAAATAAGCCATACAGAGAAAGACAGATACCATATGGTTTCACTCCTATGTGGATCCTGAGAAACTAACAGGAACCCATGGGGGAGGAGAAGGAAAAAAAAAAAAAGAGGTTAGAGTGCAAGAGAGCCAAAGCATAAGAGGCTGTTAAAAACTGAGAACAAACTGAGGGTTGATGGGGGGTGGGAGGGAGGAAAGGGTGGGTGATGGGTATTGAGGAGGGCACCTTTTGGGATGAGCACTGGGTGTTGTATGGAAACCAATTTGTCAATAAATTTCATATAAAAAAAAATAAGAGTGATGTCCCTCAGCATCTCTGGCTCACATTTCTCATTGCTTTCCCTCCATTCAGTACACTCAGTGACCTGCTTCATGGCATTTAAACACAGCACATGTGTTCCCACCACATGGCCTTTGGCTTTGCCATCAGCTCCTTCTTCCCACAAAATAGGCATGTCTGGCCCCTTCTCATTAAGGTCCAAGTTCAAGTGCCATCTCCTAAAAGAGACCTTCTCTAACTACCCTGTCTACTCCTTCTCTTTTCCACCAGTCACTCAAGTACCTGATCCTGGGTTTTCATACTTCCTTATTCCTATTTAAAATTATCTTACTTGTTTGTTTGACATCTGACCTCCCCCGTATCACTAGAATGAAAGCTCCATGAGATATTTGACCTATTTTAGGTACAACTCTAGCACCTACATCAGAATCTAGTACACTGGAAACATTCACTAAATACTTGTTGTGCCTGACAGATGCCATGCCAAGGAACATCAGGTAGGGCTTAAGGGCCCAGACCCCAAAATCGAAATGCTTGGATTTAAATCCCTCTCTACCATTCACAGCCGTGTGACTTTAGACAAGTCACTGAACCTCTCTACAGCTTAGTTTCCTTTCTGTAAATGGAAGTAATTATCGCATCTACTTTATAAGAGTGCTAGGAGGACCACGTAAAATGCTAAGCCCAGCACGGTGTCTGAAACATAGTAAATGCTCAATAAAGTTTGGGCATGTATTTTATATGAAAAGCCACTTAAGGAGCTATTATCAAAAAGAAATGGGAAACCATCTGCTCCTCCCAAATAACTGCTAAATTCTAGATAACCTTAACTTACTTAAAATAATCAAGCAATCAATCATCCAAGATGACAGTGAAGCAACGGAAGGAGATGCAAATGCAGTGTCTTCAAAATGGAAAAACTCAGGAGTGCCAAGCACAGATGGGACATAAGTTGACAGGATGCTGCCTAACCTGGAAGTGGGGTATTTATCCACAAGGTCTGAATCTGCATTTTCGGCAGGCATTGTAATGCATAGGTGAAGACTCAGGCCAGGTCCCAGATGACCGACATCCCGGAAACATCCAATGAGTAGGTACACACTTCATCAGAGAGGTACAGCCTCTGCACTGTCCATTAATATACCTTCTCCCTGCCACACCAGCACAAGCTCCCAGGTCTGTCACGCTTGGCTTCTGCCTAAGTCTGCTCCAAATGATGCCAATCACAGTCCCATACTGCCCGGCAATCCCTTCCGCCCAGGTGACCTAAAGGAAACCTCCAGCAGAGTAGAGGTATTATCAGAGTCAAAATGAGCTCTTGATTTGCTCTGTTCTTAGACACCAATTACTCACAACTCAGAGTCAATTTTGACCAGGGGGGAAAGAAGGGATATTTGAGGGAAGAACCCTGAAATAAATACAGCTTCCAACGAAGCAAGCTGTCCTAGTAGACACTATGTCCCTATTCTGGTCCATCAGCTACACAGACTGCCAACTAGCTAGCCTATTCTACACACAAACATATGCATATACATAATAACAGTGCATTTCTGATGGGCATTTCTCGGCAAGCAAGTGTATTATTAAAAAATAGAGATTTGGGTTGCGGTGAAATGGGAAGGGGGAGGCATCCCCATCAGCCTGCTATGTTTTCATTGCTAGTATCAGCTGCTCTGTTCCATCCTAAAAGGGAACTGCTCTCTTCCCCATCATCATGTCATTTTTATTATGCCAACAAATGATAAGGCAAAAACCCATCATCACAAACCAACCTGTGAAAAACCAACTAACAATATGAAGTTGAAAATGAAGAAGAAAGTCTTGCATTTCCTTTTACCTATAGGGGGAAAAATGATGAAGCCCAAGGAAAGCCCCCATCACCATTCAGCAGTCCATCTTACTTTAAAATATACAGCACACAGACTGAACAGGAAGATTTCTGCTATGCACGGCAATTGTTCCATTTTCTGTATTTCATAACCTGCAATTTTGAAGCCATGCTTGGTACACACGCTTGTAAAATAGTCATATCAGATAAAAGCAGAGGGATGCTAAACTATTGGAAAATAAATCAAATTCTCAGCAAGCAGTTATATCCATCATGTTGCAGCAAGCACACGTATAGTTTAAGCTCTGCGCGCACAGTCTATCCATTGTAATGATTTGGGGTCAGGATCCTGCCACATGCATTTAGCATTCACTAAGAAGTAAGCCCAGGAGTGTAGCAGGAAAGAGTGCGGAGCTATAGCTCATGGTCCTGGAAGTTGCCCTCAGTGCATTTGTTTGAGTACAGCCATTGTATCTAAGTAGCAAGGCAGAGAAGAATTAACACATGCATAGAACTTGACCATTTACAAGGTGCTTACATGAGCAGTATCTCACTTGATCCTTAAAAGAACCTCAGGAGACAAATGGAAAAAAGCATTCATGTGTTATAGCAGCAAAAGACATTTGGAAACATCTATAAAATGTTGAGAAAAAATTCTGAAAACCCATCCACATCCACTCCCCTTCAAAATTGGGAGGGAGGTGTGGGAAGGATATATTTCAGCAACATCTTGCCCTGGATTCAACATATTCACGTGTGACATCAATGAATATTTCATGACTTTGACTTTTCTCCTTGTAGTACAAATAGCTAGTTTATTAAATTAATTAAATAAGGCTAGTTTATTAGACAATCACACAAGAATCTGTGATGCCTCATTTAAGCACCAAATATGAAAATTACTCAGGGAGAGGAACCAAAGCTTAGAAAATACCATTAAACAAAAGAACTGCACATCACACAGTGCCCTATTATGAGGTCTTGAAAACTATCTCATAGTGTTCTAATGTAAAAAGTAGAGACATTGAAAAGCCATAGGTTTACTTTTATAAAAAACGAAACATAAAGCTTCAAATTCCAAATATGAATATCACAGTAAAGCCTCATGACCTCATCTAAACCTAAGTATTGCCCAAAGGCCCTATCTCTAAATACCATCATATTGGAGGTTAGGGCTTCAACATACAGATGGGGTGGGGGAAGGCAGGGGACACATTGAGTCCATAGCAGCCCTATTTCCAATTCTTGATGTACATCCTCTTCAGGACCTTCAGGGCTTAACAGGAATTCTTTTACTGATACCTATCATACCTCATCTCTTAAATTTATATATAAAGCCGAAGAGTTGACCTGGTCATAGCTGAGGCTATGTAAGAATAATGCTGCTAGTACCCTCATATAAAAGGATCAAAAAACAAAAGCTGACATATTAAAGAGCCCATATAATAAACCCTTTTAATGATCCTGAAAACCCCTTTCAGGTGTTCTTCTAAAGGTTTAAAAATTCTTTGCTACTTAAAATCATTTTTCCCAATATGTAGCAATTAATATAAATAAATATTGGTTTATTTATCTTTCAATCTTTATATTTTTAGTCTTATTTGCTATTTTAGTAATTGTTTTCTTCTCTACTTTTCAATATAAATGTACGGTATTTCCGCTGCATTACAGATGAAAAGAGTTGTATGGAAAACTCACCATATTTATGTGGGAAAAGTGCTTTCAGAGTTCCAAATAAGCATTTAAAAAATAAATAAGTAAATTTATAGGGAAGAAATAATCGGTAAATTGAAGACTATCCCATAGATGACATCCCATTTACCAACATAATATGTAAGATTTGAGGCAATATAATAACATTCAGAAAAATGTATTTTCAAATTTAATGAAACAGAGGAAGATAAAGCCAAGAATCAGATGATAGCAAGTACCAATGTATAATTACTGATTATCTATGAAAGTGGAAAACTTTATTGCAATACCAGGGTTGCCAAATATGAATTGAAGAATAAATCTGTCTACCTTATTAGAAAAGTTGGCACTTGCTCCAAACAACTTAAAAAAAAAAAGTGTTCTAGAGCCAACAGTATTTCTGTGGCATTTAGAAACCAAGAAGAACAATCAACCAAAATGAAATCAACCAGAGATATCTAGAGATGACTTTCCCCTAAAGAGTAGATGTCATCTGCTCGGAATCCCCCAGTTCTCAGTCTGAAACTGTAAGGCAATTCCAATCTCTTATAGTCGTGAGCAGAAGTTCCCCTGCCCAGAGTTAGCCAAGATATGTCATATATATCAGGTCCTGATGAAGAGGATGTTCAAATCTATTACTGTTTCCACACCCTACTCCTTCCAACCCCACCTTCAACTTCTAAAAAACTAGCGGATCTAAGGTTATCTTTGGTGGAAGTGCCCAGCACTGTTCAACAAATGCTACATGACCTACATGATCACTACTCACCATGTCTTCTATTTCTACAAAGTTCAACTCCAACCTCTCCAAAGAAGCAGACCCAGGGCATGGGCACCATGAACTGAATCTTTCCAGGATTCTGATGAATTTTTGTCTCCCATTTTGAAATCCTCTTTCCCAAAAACCTCAAGTATAAATCAAACAAGATCACTGAACTGGGAAGAAAACAAGTTGAAGGGAAACTCCTGGATATAGGACAGACAGGAGATACCTAAATCATTTGAAAGCCCCCCTGCACTTCCACCTTCCTGGAACTTTTGATCCATTATTTAAGAGGGTGAGAATCACTCATCACTGCCCTTTTTAAAAAGACATGAGAAGATGGTAAGGTTAATGACATTAATAAGGTAGTTTATATAGCAACTTTAGTCTACTGAGTTCTAGATTCATATTACAAGTGCTTGGATTCTAGAATTTTTGCTTTATTAAATGTACCCTCTTTGTAGTTTTTTTTTCCCCATTCAAATGTGAGGTATTATGCCTACACACTTAAAAATACACCATATAAATTATGTTAAAACTCATAGTAAGTATCTGTACTGGAAGGACAAATCTGTTCTCTGAGAATCTAATGCCTGAAACTTAGTAGAGACTCAGTATATACATCTCAAAGAAATGAATGAAACATTACTCATTGTGAATGTACTAAACTAATGCCATGTCCATGTACATTATTCCATCACCTAGGTATTGTTCTTATTTTATGAATGAGGAAAGAGGTACTTGCCCAAGGACACAGAGCTGATAAATGGTTATAGGGAGACACTATGGGTGGCTGGGAAGTTGGCACAGGTCAGTGTCCACGAACCTAGGTTCTCGTTCTGGTCATGCCAACAATATTCTGTGACCTTCTGTACGGTTCTTAACTCATCTTGTCCTCAGTTTCCCTAGCTACAGTTCTCTTCCAGTTCTCAAATACTACAATTCTATAAATGCATGCCATCCTGCACCTGCATTTCAGTTAAAGATCCTTTCAGACAAGTGGCTGGATGAAATTCTCCCAGATGTGATGTAAAACCACACGGTTCTTCTATCGTGCAACACTCTTCATATTAGTCATGCCTTGAGTGCACTACCTCGATTTTCTAATCCATGCAAGTGCTTAATTTGTTGTATGTAATTTGTTCCCTTTCAAGTTAATATCCCTGTATTATAAAAATCAATAAACACACATTGAAAATAATTACAAAGATATAAACCTCTTACTTTGCAAAAATACGTGGTAATGCATGCATTTTTCTACTCAGCAACATTTACTACGTGTTAAAATGATGCTCTATGCAATCTTAGGCAGAAGAAAATGTTTCCTAGGGAAATTTCAAACATCTACACGAAAAAAGAGAATACACATAATCAACATAACGATCTTAAGAATGGAATCAACAGAAATAAAATCACCTCCTTTGGTTCTTCTGGGAGAATAGCTAGTTAAAGATAAAAATCAATGCTAGCAAGAGGGGTGGCTTCGTTAGCCAGCATCAACTTACTGCTGTTCAGTGGGCACATTTGTTTATGGCTTTGCTACAAAAGCATTGCAGGATCAATGAAGTTGTTTGGGGGCCCTGGATTTCTTACTCTGTAGGATTACTAGCGCCAACCCCATGCAGGCTAGCAAGGTAGGCAGCTGGGCAACACAGGCCCACATGGTGGAAGCTTGTGTCCTGGGCTCTGACCACCGTGTCCAAAGAAACTTTGAAGTCAGACTTCAGTGGATTCAGGCATTGGGATTCAGCTTTTTACAAAGTGTGCTTCATAAGACACTCATTCAGGTCAATTAAATTTCAGGAATATTGCATCTCTATTCTCTTTTTGAAGGGTCACGGGCACATTAGCATATTAAAGTTTCTAAGAAGTTGTAAAGATATATGCTTAAATTGGCTTAGGTCACAATCTCCGAGTTGATTTGCCAAGAGAAGCCCCTCCACCTCAATATCTATGAACACCTTACAGAGCATTCTAGGGAGCACATTCTCTTTAGCCACTTCTCGAGCTGCTGATTCTCTAACGTGAAGCCTCAACAAGAGAAGGAAGAGGGACCCCATTCGTGGATCACCTACAGTGGGCCTAGCTTTGCTCGCTGGGCTTTGCACGCACGATTTCCTTTAATCTTCACACAATCCTATGAAATAATACCTTATTATCCCCACCTGACAAATAAGGGAACTGAAAATTATAGGTAAAACTAAGAAAGATGCTCACAAATAAGGTTAAAAAATCAGGTTATAAATATGTATTTATAAATATATACATATATTCCATATATCTAATGTAAAGATTGTTATCTAGTACTTTATAGGGATTTATTTTTAGTTAAAAAAAACATTAGGGGCACCTGGGTGTCTCAGCCAGCTAAGCATACGAGTCTTAACTTCGGCTCAGGTCACGATCTGGCATTTGTGAGTTCAGCCCTGCATCAGACTTTGTGCTGATGGTGGAAGCCTGCGTGGGATTCTGTCTCCCTCTCTCTCTGCCCCTCCCCTGTTTGCTCTCTGTCTCTTTCTCTCAAAACAAATAAAAATAAACTTAAAAAAAATTAAAAATAACATTAGCTGCCAACATTTAAAACCCAAGGATATTTCAAATTTAAGAAAAAAATCAGAACTTTTAGCAATGAGAGGCTACTTCCTCTGTGTAATGTTCTGTTGATGTAAAGTAGTAGCTGCCCCTTTAGGCTGATGTAAAGAGGCCCCCAATCTCCACTTTCCTCAAATCCCACCTGCTGACTTGACTCACATATATGAGCTGTCGCACCTGTACAAACATTCAAGTATGTGACACTTGGTCTAGAATGATCTACACCAAAATGTTCTTTAGTAAAAAGTACTGTGACTGGTCCTAGGTTACAACCAATCACAATAGCCCTTACCTTCTCAAAACATACTCCAGCAGGAAAGACAGACAATTAAACAAGGAATTTCATAATTGCTTGGAAAGTATTAAAAGATAAGAAAATGAAGGGGGACGTTAGGAGCTCAAGATAGGAGCACACAGAGGAAGTGGTTTTTAAGCAGAGAACTGAAAGATTAATAGGCATTGTCTAGGAAAACAAAAAGGAGGTAAAGACAATTACAGGAAGACCTCATCAGTAAACACCTACTGAGCAACTTCTATGAGCTGATAATCATGTGGGGAGATAAGGCCACCAGACCATCAAGAAAGATGAGCACATGGTTCATACAGGTTAATAATTTGAGCTGGGTCCTGAGGCAAGAAGGTGTTCTTGTTTTTTGTTTTTTTGTTTTTTTTTTTTTTTTAGTGTTTATTTATTTTTGAGAGAGAGAGAGTGAGACAGAGTGCGAACAGAGGAGGGGCAGAGAGAGAGAGAGAAAGAGACAGAATCCGAAGAAGGCTCCAGGCTCTGAGCTGTCAGCACAGAGCCAGATGTGGGGCTTGAACCCACAAAACATGAGATCATGACCTGAGCCGGAGTCGGGTGCTTAGCCGACTGAGCCACCCAGGTGACCCAGGGAGGTGTTCTTTTTAACAAAGTCACTGAGACTGGCAGGAAGAAGGCTGAGAAAAAACATGATATGGTCATAAGAGCAGAGTATCCTCAGGCACTGCAAACTCTGGTCCCCAACATGCATGGGATCCCTGTATACAAGCCCCACATCCATAGGGAGCTGGCACGAGCTGAACTTGCATAGAAGGAATGTGTTAACTGAGCATATATGGGGGAAGTCAATGGCCGTGGGAACAGGTAGACCAGGGAGGTTTGATATGTCAGCAACGGATATGTCTGTCCCACCACAGTCCTGAAAAGTTGGATCATCAGATCTGTAGTCTTGCCAGGACTTATCTTCTCAACCAAAAATAAGGTTTGGGTCTTATGACCACTTGAAATGTTTCAGGAAATATGCCCAGCAATTTAAATTTATATATATACACACATATACATAATTTTACTTGTATATCTGTATATCTATTCAAATGCTTATATATTTGTATGTGTTCTCATTTAATCCAATTTAATTACAAAATAAGTAATTAGGTAGAAATTAGTATCTCATTTTATAGAAGACATAACTGAGACTCACTGGTTATACATTTTTTTTCCTTTTTTTTTTTTTGAGAGAGAGAGAGAGAAGAGCGGGAGACGGGGCAGAGGGAGACAGAATCTTAAGCATGCTCCACACTCAGCGTGGAGCCTGATGCAGGGCTCAATCCCACATCCCTGGGATCCTGACCAGAGCCAAAATCAACAGTCAGGAGCTCAACCGAGTAAGCCACCCAGGTGCCCCTCACTGGTAACATACATCTTACTGAATGTTACACAACAGTAGTAGTAAATGGAGGAGCCAGGACTGAACTTAGACACTCCAACCCCAAAGCTCACATCCTAAGTTGGGGTTTTGCAAACTATAGGTTAAGACCCATTACTGGGTCATAACATCTACTTAGGGGTTTGCAATAAGTGTTTTTAAGTGAAATAAAATAGAATAAACTATCATGCTTCACACTAAGTATTATTTCATGAAGTTTTTATTTCTGATTGATGTGCCTACTAGGTCCCAATGTAAAATTATTTCTTACTATATATCATGGTTGAAAGAGTTTTAAAGCCATTGTTCTAAGATCTTATAAAGGTATATAAGAAGCAAGTCAAATCTACTTTTACATTTAGTAATTGACCCTTTTTGAAAGGATAAAATTACCCAAAATGAGGTCTGCTCTGAAAAATTTGTGGATTTATGATCACTCAGTAGAGGAGGGGGGTGGAGATAAACATTTAGGAATTATATTCATTGGAATAGGAGGTTATGGTGTGGTAACAAACACCTAGCTTAAAATCACAAAGGTTTGCTTCTCAAAATCATGACATGCCCAGGTGCTCTGTGTCATACTCACCAGGGCCTTTAGCTGAAGGAGGCTATGCCTAAAAAAGGACTTTCACAATCCCATTGTGACTGAGGAGGAAATGTGGCAATAAGGTATTGGGTTTCAAGCTTTCACACTGAAATTACACATGTCACTTCTTGCATTTTATTAGCAAACAAAGCCCTGTCATCACAGCTAATTTCAAAAGGGCAGCAAGTACATCCTGCCATATATCTGGGAAGCAGAAACCCAAAATATTGGATGACCAACACTGATGACTGCCATAGGAATCATAGTCATGTAGACAACAGGTGAAGCTATGAGGATGAATGAGATCTTCGACTCCCAGAGAGGAAGAAAATTATAAAACACATTTTAATAATATCACCCCTATACTCATATTTCCAAAGTGCCTACTGGTAGCTTAAACTCACAATGTCCTGGGGCTCCTGGGTGGCTCAGTCGGTTGAGCATCTGACTTTGGCTCAGGTCATGATCTCACGGTCTGTGAGTTCGAGCCCAGCTTCGGGCTCTGTGCTGACAGCTCAGAGCCTGGAGCCTGATTCGGATTCTGTGTCTCCCTCTCTCTCTGCCCCTCCCCCGCTCATGCTCTGTCTCTCTCTCTGCCAAAAATAAATAAAACATTAAAAAATTTTTTTTAAATAAATAAACTCACGATGTCCTAAATCAAACTCATTATCCTCCTTACAAAGTGAGTTCCTTTGACTGTGCTTCCATTTTGATTAATATCACTACTATTCACTTAGTTGCCCAAATGAGTCACCTTGGAGTCACCTTCAACTCCTCCTTCACCTTCAGTGGCATAGCAAATCAATCACAGCCCTGCCTTCAATAAATATCTCACAAATCCACCCTTACTTCTCTATTCCCTCTCTATTTTTCTTTTCATTTTTTTTCTTTTTGGAATTTTCCAAATATCTTTTCTTGAAAATTCTCCCTATTGTGGAAAAACCCAGGTAAAGACACAACTAAAGAAGAAAACATTTAGAGAAACCTTAAGAGAAGAAAAATGGGGAAAGAGGAACAAGTGTCAGGGATATGTATATAGCTACCCTGCCTCAAAAGAAAGTGACCCTTTAGAGTTCTTCTCCCTGCCTCTAACTTGGAAGGTTTACACTTTTTGTTTTATTTTGTTTTTTATAAATTTATTTATTTTTGAGAGAGAGAGCACACAAGTGGGTAGGGGCAGAGACAGGGGAACAGAAAATCTGAAGTAGGCTCTGCACTGTCAGCAGAGAGCCCGATGAAAGGCTCAAACTCACACACTGTGAGATCATGACCTGAGCTGAAGTTGGACGCTTAAACGACTGAGCCACCCCCCAGAAGGTTTATAGTTTTAGAGAGAGAGCCTGATTCCTTGCACAGAATAGTTTATAGTGTTCCAGGAGTTGAAATTGTGAGACTGCATAAAATCTCCAAGGGAGAAAATGGTGAAAAAGAACAGAAAGATAAAGAGTAAACTTTGGGATGTGCATATACTGATGAGTAAGGAATGAAAAGAAAGCAAAGTCAGAGAAAGACAGTAAAGAAATGGGCAGAAGAGTGGGAGAAGTAGGAGAATGAAGTGTGCACCAAAAGAAAGACAATCAACTGCTAAATGCAGGTACAGTCCAGGAAGAAGACCGCCCCCAAGAATTTTTGACTTCGTCATTGAGTGGTTGTATCCTTAGAGTCAACAGATGCAGTGGGAGTGTGAAAAGAGGAGCTCGACCCCAGGCAGCAAGAAGTAAGGGGATGGTCCTGTGGCAGCAAAGGTAGCATCCTCCACCAAAAATTTGCTAGTGAGGTCAGAGAGAAAGTTCCATGAGACGACGAAACCAAAGGAAGATGTTGTCCAAGGTAAGGAAGACATGAACATTATGATTTTTTTTTTGACCAAGTGGAAAGAGAGAAGAGGATAGATGGAAAAAGGTAGAGAGAAAGGATAACTAAAGGAAAAGTATCCATTTCCTCTAGTCTACCCAACCCCAACCTAACCCCATTGGTAGAATAGCAGCTAAGGAGGGATAAAGGAGTATTTTTATCACTCCATTTTTTTTCTGCCATTGCCCTTTAAATGTACCCATTACTTCACATAAAATTTTTTCACATAATAACTTTAAAAAAAGACTCATCCATATTGATGAGAGAATTTTCTAAGTGGTATTTTTGGTAAGGTTTCCAACCTTGCCCTCCTCCCTCCAAAAAACTCCACTCTTTTATGAAGATATAGTTTGAAGTAATATTATTATTAGCTAGCATTTATTGCATCCTTATCATGTGTCAAAACTCTTGCTGATTGTCAATACAAATTTATGAAGTAGTTACCACTTCCATTTCCTGAATGAGAACACTGAGGTCAGAGTAGTTAAGTAATTTGCGAGGGTAATATTTACTCCACTATCTAGGGCTTTCATCCACTCTGGTACAATGACTAAGTTAGCAATTCATCATCATACAGAAGAGCTAATAAAAACTCTGGAATTCTACTGCTTTTAAAATACTAAAGAAATCAAGAGGAAGGTATATAGTTTATTTTCTTCTTTTCCTAGCCATTGAGATGAGAATCAAATACAAGTTACAGTGTTTGTATTCATCTTCCACCAGCAATCGATGAGATTCCCTACAACTTCCTCAACACTGTGTGTCATCAAACATATGGATTTTTGCCAGTCTGTAGGTTAAAATATGTCATCTCAGAGCAGACTTAATTTGCATTTTTCTGTGCATGAAGTCTAGGATTTTTTTTATACATTGAAAAGCCACTGGGATTTCTTTTTCTGTAATCTACATGTATCTTTTTTTCCATTTTCTGCTATATTATTGGCCTGTTTCTTATCCATTTCTTACCCGTATGTATTAGAGTGATTAACCCTTTAGAAGTTGAAAATTTTGGGGACGCCTGGGTGGCTCAGTCAGTTAAAACTCTGACTCTTGATTTCATCTCAGGTCATGATCTCACAGTTCCTGAGATCGAGCCTCCGGTCATGCTCTGCGCTGACAGTGTGGAGCCTGCTTGAGATTCTATCTCTCTCCCTCTCTCTGCCTCTCCCCCACTCCCTCTCTTTCTCTCTCTCTCTCTTTCTCTGAAAATAAATTAAAAAAAAAAGAAGTTGAAAATGTTTGCAATTTATATTGTCTTTTGACTTTGATTATGGTGTTTTTTACGTGCAAAAGTTTTTTTTGTTTTGTTTTGGTTTTTTTTAGTGTAGTTGTATTTATCATGCTCTTCTTTTAGATTTTACATTATTGTCAGAAAGATTTCCCACTCTAAGGACTTAAGGGAATTTCCTTTGCCTCCATGTTTTCTCCCAGTACTGTCAAGACTTCGATCCTTAACTTAAATCTTTGATCCATTTGGAATATATTCTACCATAATGGTTGAGAAGATCTTTTTTTTTTTCAGATGTTTATAGAGTTGGCCCAACACTAATTTTTGAATAATCTACTTTCACCATGTACTAAATTCCAATATACATTGAGGTCTATTTTTGTGTATATTTGACTACTTCTAGATTCTCTACTTTGTTTCATTAATCTGTTTCTATTCATTTACCTGGCACATGGTTTCATCTACTTAAGCTTTAAAATATGATTTGATATATGGTATTACCTGTCTCGTTTCCCTCCCACCAGGTCCACCACCATCCCCTTCCTTCTCAGCATTTTGTTGGCTATCCTTAATTTTCAGTGCAAATTTTGTAATTGAACTATCTAGTTTCAAAAAACCAAATTCTTATTTTTATTAGAATTAGCTCAGAAAAAAAATGACATCTTTATGATGTTAAGCATTTCTATTGATTTGTTCAAGGTTTGCCAGTAGAATTCTTTTCCTAGGGAGTGTTTTAAAGTTTGTTGTTATTCTTACTGTTGTTTAAATAGGTCATTTAAACATGTATTCTTAGGTATTTAATATTATGAGTCACTACTATATCTAGCGTATTTTTCCCCATCCTATCTTCTGTTCATATATGAAAGCTATCAATTTCTTTGTACTAATTTTGTTCCCACTAATTACCAAATTCTCTATTTGTAGCATTTTTTTCAACTAATTCTCTTGAGAATTTCAGGTAAAAGATTACATATTATCTACAAATAATGGTGTTTTTATTTCCTTCTTTTCAGGTACCTGCTTTGGCTAGTACTTCTCAAGCAATGTTAAGTAATATTAGCAATAGCAGACATCCTGAACTTTTACTTGTCTTTAAAAGGAATGCCTCTGTTTTTGCCAGTCAACTTGATTCTGGCGTTTCCATTGAGCCAAATACATTTTATCACATTAAGAAAATATTCATCTATCCCTATATTATTGGGATAAATATTTATAACGACTCTATTAGACTAAAATTTGAATCCTTTAACACTGTGGCAGATTTGAAACATGGGCACAAATTCTTTGACACTCCTTCCTCTAGAGAAGTGAGGTGTCTCTGCTTCCTGCCTTGAGTCTGTGTGGACTGGTACTTCAGCCAGTAGACCACAGCAGAAGTGATGCTACATGACTCTAGGGCTACTTCATACAGGGCCATGCAGCTTTCTCCTTTTTTCTGGGAACACTTGCTCTTAGATTGCCAGTGTAAGAAGTCTGGTGATCCCGAAGCCACCATGCTGTGAGGAAGCCCAGGCAATATGGAGATATCACACTTTGGGGCTCTGGTTGAGTTCCAGCTGAACCCAGGCTTTAGTCGTCTCAGTCCATGCACCAACCATGTGAGTGAAGAATCTCCCAGATGTGTCTAGCCCCCAGCCATTCAGATGAGGCCCCAGATACTATGCAGCAAAGTCACCTGTGCTGTTTTCTTACTCTCCCTCTCTTTCTTTTTCCTACTCATTTCTCTCTCCCCTTCATCACCCACTGGTATATTATTAATTTTCTGTTATCTTTGTACTGATAAATAAACTTTTCACTTTTATTACTTTATCTCTCAGCTTTAAATAAAATAATTTGTCAGTTATTCCCCATGAGGACTCAGCAAACTTATTCTGCATTTCAGTACATCTTTCATATTTTCCTTTGACTCCCACCTCTCTTCTGTGTTCTTCTATTTCTGCTTTGTGGTCTTCATTCATCAAGGTAATTGCTTCATTGAGTATATTTTTATTTTAATTCATGGAAAATTGTGAGGACAAGATTTTTATCTACTTAGGAGTGTTCTCCATCTGCTGGTTAGTTTTGTTGCTTTTTCCCACATTTTTTCATCACAGGATCTTTCTAGCAATGCATTAAAAAACAAACAAACAACTTTTCATCAGTGAATGAGTTACAATTTCCCAAATCAGCCATTTTCAAGAAGTTCTTTTACTAGGGAGGGGCCAGGGTAGCCTTCCAGGCTCCATTCTCCTTCACTGCTGCCCTAGAATTAGGCTGTTCCCTGCCAATACAGCTCATCTTCAGATTCTTTATTAAGCCCTTTACTGTATTTCTCAAAGCAGGAGAGGAGCACTCCCACACCAGCCCTGCTAACCTGAATTCCTGTGCAATTTTGTTAACATTAGCACTGCGAGTGAGCCCTGCCCCTTCAGGAAGAGTACTTTTTGCCGGCACCCCCTGTGTTCCACCATCCCCGGGATGTCTCACCATCTGGGCTGCTTCTTTTTGTTTCCTCCTCTACAGCTACTACACAGTGTCAGCTTCTCTTGGCAGCTCTAACAGGTGTTGCCGAGTCTGTGGTTTATATTTGTCTCCTGGTTGAAAATGACAGGGGCTCTTCCTTTTCTGTTTTTTTTTCTTTCTTTTCCTTTTGTATGATCCCTAAGACAAGAAGGGGGGAAGTGCTGTCATGCAGCCTCATGCATACCAGGAGTCTGACAACATTATTAGGGATATACTCTTCTCTTGAGAAGCTTTATGCTTCCCATTTTATCATGGTTGACTTTGGTTTTGTTACTCTGATTTTAATGAATTTACCCTCGATAAAAATAGTTCACTTTCTTCTCACTCAGTGTGTGTATAAAACTTGTTTAGTCCATCAGAGGCTTTCTTAGCTAGAGTAAACCATCTCATCTGGGAAAGCATAAAAATAATGTAAAGGGAATGATAAGCCCAGATGCAATAGAATTCTTCCACTCAGTCAATCCTGAAATGGAAGCAGGATTATTGCAAACCAACTTATGATGCCTTACCAGCTGCTGAATTGGATCCCGCTTTAACTCTGCAAGATGACAGGATGAACTTATTTTCTTTCATGTAATGAAACCAGGATCTTTCATGGTCAGTAAGAGTGTGGAAGCATCTGGATTCATTGACTGCAACAGACCTTAATAGTGTGTAACTCGCTGGGGGAAAATTGTGTGTATCATATTGTCATTTTGCATCTGTTACTCTGATTAGGATCATTGTAATACATTCAAATTCATTAATGGTGGCTACTTTGGATCCCTAAATAATTAATGGAATCATAGGTGTCTCCCTGAGCAACAACCCAATGGCACTGAGTATTAGGCAGTGCTGTGAGCTCTGAATAAACAGCTCTGACATGGCTGCATCTGTTTCACCAGGCACCTCCTCTTGCACCAGCTTTCTTAGCCAAGCCTGCAAAAAGGTGCAGAGCCAAGAGTAGAAACCAAAGGACAGAGTAAAGCAGTCCTCGTGCATCATTGTGGTTTTAAATGTAGGATACCAGGGGCGGCTGGTGAAGCATTTCTTGGTTTCGGCTCAAGTCATGATCTCATGGTTCATGAGTTCAAGCCCCGCGTCAGGCTCTGTGCTGACAGTGCAGAGCCTGCTTGGGATTCTCCGTCTTCCTCTGTCTCTGCCCCTCCCCCACTCACTTTCTCTCACTCTCTCTCAAAATAAAGAAATAAACATTTAAAAAATAAAAGATAAGTGCATGATGCCAGGACCCAAGTCATCCGGTGACTCAGAATCTCTGGATGGTGGTGCCTGGGAATCAGCATTTTAATAGCCACCCGAGTGATTCTTGTGTGCCCTAAAGACTAAGAAGCTCTGGATAGAGACCTCTTGCTCAGGGGGAAAAAAAAAAGGTTAGCAAGATGGGGAAAATATGAATTTTCCTTACCCCAATGCCTAATAGCATTTCAAGGCTTGAAGGAATTTCTCCTACTTCCTACTTACAAAAAATCTCTGCCTACTCTGCCTGATTTTGTTTGCTCTGCCCAGTTCAGCATGTACTCTGAGGATGAACATTTGACCACATGTGAAGCAAAAATGTTAATATTCTGAGATATTTCTGAGAGCAAATTTAAAGGCATAAAAAGGAAAAGCCAATTTATTAGACCACGATTAAAAACGCGCACGCAATTAACTATGAAAGTGCTTGTTTCCCAATATCCCGAGGACAACGATTCTTGGCAGATTTTTCAATTTATCTGCATTTCATCAAAGTAGAAGACTATACACATAAACGGCAGTGGCATATCCTGGGGCATTGCAGAGGTCATGAAAGATCTATAATCCACACAAATTGCAAACATTAATAAAGATAATACCCTAGTCAGGAACTGTGGAGCTAATGTGTGTTTGTAAATGTCTCAGAGACTAGATGGAAAGAGGAGGAAGAGAGAGAGAAATGAAAGTAGAAAGTGAAGGGTACCTGGATGGCTCAGTTGGTTAAGCCTCCGACTTTGATTTTGGCTCAGGTCATGATCTCATGGTTCCTGAGTTCGAGTGTCACATTGGGCTCTCTGCTGTCAGTGCAGAGTCCGCTTCTGATCCTCTGTCCCTGTCTCTCTGCCCCTGCCCCTGCTTGCGTGCTCTTGCTCTCCCTCTCAAAAATAAACATTAAAAAATTAAAAAAAAAAAAAAGAAAAAGAAAAAGAAAGAAAGTAGAAAGCAAAGGTGGGGGAGGGGAGGAGAAGAACAGATCAAGGAACTCCGAAGCAACTTACACACCAGAAATCACAGTCATCCTGTGGAAGGAAGCCAGCATAGGTCGGCCTTCTTCAAGGCTGCACTTCCAGACGCCCTCTAGAAAGTATCCATAGATGAGCTCAGTGGCCCCACTCAAGGTGACCACTAGAAAATTAAACAATTAGCAGTATATCAAAGTAGCCAAAAGGAGCCAGAAAAATTCTTGCAAACTCCAGATGTCTAAGTCACTACTCACACAGCAAAATGTCATGAGCACATGAAGCTAATACATGGCAGGCAAGAGACATCATTTGCAAATGGAAATGAGTATTGAGAGAAGAACAAATTTTAGCAAAATGGTACTCGTTAGCCACCATTTGTCAGGCCTTATTAAGTGTCACGCATTAATTCATTTAAATTTAATCCTCTCCGCAACCTTTCCAGAGTACACTCATTTTACTGAGGAGAAAACTAAATATGTGGTAAGGACATTCATCTTGTGACTAGTGGAGCCAGCCGTACAATCTAACTCCAAAGTCCATGCTTTTACCCACAATCCTACAGAGGCTGGATCCCTTCAGTGAGTTACGCTTGAAAATTGCCCTTCTGGTAAGATACACAGGAGGGAGAGGCTCCATCTTTGGGTCTACATTCATTTTGGCTAGATGAGAGATGCCGAGAGATCTAGGGACACTAACCTGGCTTTGGACATAGGCAGCACAGCTGACATTATGGATGAGAGCTGAGACTGGAAATGAAGAACTTCTGGGTCCATCAGACTGTTAACTTACATGTAGTTAGTAGATATTCATTAAATAAATTACTTAATTTTTACTTTGCCAACCTGTATTCCCACTGTTAAACATAATATTGCCTGTCACATAGTAAATGCCCCATAAATTCATGATGAATGAATCAGTAAATACATAAACTGCTAAATGAATGAATAGGTTTATAAAGAACTAAGCATAGCCATACTTATCTGTAGGAAATCCTGGCACACAGACCAAAGCACCAGCCCTACTATCACCAGTTGTATTTGTAGACATTGGCCCCTAAGCTCTACACGAGTATAGTCACTGTCCGAGCTGCTTATGTAACAGACTGTGCCAAAAGCAGTAATAAATGAGGCTTAGGTCATTAGCATTCCCAGGCTATGACACACACCACCAGAGTTTTTGTCCATGGACATTCTTTTTTAGCATTTCCTTGCGCTGCCCTTTTACAGAAGAATCAATCTGGACTTTTAATCATTTGCTCTTTGACCTAAAGCGTATGGATTTACAGCATCCTTTTCAGGGCCATGGGATCTTTATCTTGGATTTTCCCAGTTTAAAAATCAATCTTAACTAATCAGAGCTAATTAGAGATCAACAAAAGCTTCCAATCTCTATCTAGGACCTGTGAAAGTATTTTAAAACCTATACAATTTCTAACTGAGTTGAAGTTCATTTTATGGGCAAGTATAGGAAGGACCCATATTTAGCAAATAGATTCTTTAGTTGTACAACTTTCAATTAACAGATGCCTTAATGACGGAAAGAAACGGAGGAAAAGAAGTTAGACCTCCAAAGTTTGAAACATGTTTTCACCACTATTAGGTGTGACCTTGAACAAATCACTAGGCCACACTAGATCTATTTGCCCCACTGAGACATGAAGTGTTGAGCTCTCTGCTAGTTCTACAAACACCCAAGTGTCATTTATTATAGTGCCTTGTTTATCAACAAGATGGTGAATTATTTAAGGATGTGAAGTAAACTTTCTTCTTCCATCTCTCCCATTGCTTCCAGAACAGTTCAACACAAAAAGCTAATTATTTGGTCAACTGGATTGTAGTAAATCAAGGTCCCGCATGTTTGCCTAGCAAGAATATGAAAACTTTGCCAAATTTATGTAAAGAAAGCACTTCAGTAATCAGAATATACTGCAGTTGGGGGGATTTTTCTTTTTTATTTCTCACACATGTGTCGTGTGTGTGTGTGTGTGTGTGTGTGTTTAAGACAATCCATGCTTCTTTCACTCTTGGTTAAAAATTTTAAGGGTATTCATGATTTCCCCAAGTGAAATTTCCATTGAAAATGGAAAATACTCAATTTCTGTTTGCACTAAATGGTTTAAAATGCATGACAATTAACAAATGAGTCACAAGCAGCCTCTTCCTGTATCTAATGCACTGCAAGCCAGATTCATCAATTACAGCAAGGATACAATATTCACTTTACCAAACATCCAGGTTTCTTAGGCTTCGTGCCTGTTTGTTTGTTTGCCTTCTATTCTCTTTCTACGTGCTCTATTCATAAATTGTCTCCAGCAAATTATAGCAAAGGTGTCTCTCTTCTCTATTGCCACTTTGCAATCTATACTTAACTGCAGGGTAACAGCAATGGAAGCCATAACTAACAGCACCAACTCCAGCCTTCTAAATCTGCAACTACAGCTTGGGAAGAATCTTGTATCGGGGTGTTACATGCTAGATTTGATGTGGATGTTGTAGTCTGAAGCGAAAATTATTTCTACAGCTGGAATATAACATTTGCATAAGTTACAATTAAAAGGGAAAATATAATTACAAATTTTCAACTTAATTTGAATGGTTTGTAAAATGCTCATTTGGCATAGGCAACAGCTTGCAGGCAAACAGAACACAGTCTCAGAGTTGTGTCCTTTTGTCTGAGTAGCAGTGGTGAACTCATTCTGAAGGGTTTGCTTTAACCCCTGAATCCCAACATAACCAGCAGTGAGAACCTAAGGTACAGGGCACTGTTTGCTTTCAAAACAGGATTGCAACATACACAGCAATTCACAAATATTTGCATCTTTTAATTGTTTCTAAAACAGAAGTGGCAAGTGGCATCGAACAGGAATGTTATTTCTCTTGTGGAGTGAATGAGCAGTGGAATTTTAACTAGTTTCATTTCCTTTCAGCTCTCAGATCTGAAATCTGTGGTCACATCTCCTGTACAATGTGTTCTTCATATCACAGTCTCTTTAATGGCTCCTGTTTCTGATTTTCTCCCCTCCTTAATTACATGTCTTTTTCTTGTAGCTACTTCATGCTGAAGGCATGTCATTCTTCCCAGACGCAGACTCGGCTAGGTGTCCGTGCACTGAGTCCGTCTGTTCGTTTGTTTTCAGGGTTTCTTTCTAAGAAGCAAAGGAATCCTTTTATTATCCTCAAACGTGAGAATCAAAATTTTCATAAAATACTTTGTACAGCATGTGCACTTGAAATCCTGCGTCCCCAAAGTCATGATAACCGTGATTATTATGGAACATGCATTGTGTCGCATCAATAGTTTTGAAAAACGAGAGAAAAAGGAGAAAATTATTCCATTCAGTCTTTCTCAGGAAAAAAAAATGCATCCAAAAAGACATATGAACAGGAAAAATTGCTATTATTATGAATTACACAATTAAGTATGCTTTTCTATGTTTTTGATCCTTCTTTTCATAGCAATCTTCCAAATAATGAGACACCAGAACATACTCTTGGAAAAAAAACAAATTATAAAAACCTATCCTTTGTTCTATTTGCCCTGGAAACTGAAAAAGAAATTCTATGGCAAAAGGAAAATATAAAGTAATAACATAACCTTATTTTATCTTTTTCCTGAGAAACCACAAAGGTGCCGGGTTGATTCAGAGTATTGTTAAGTAGCATGATTTTTTTTTTTAATCACAGAAACCCTGTCTATTTACGGGATAACAAATACAGGACAGTGAGAGGGCCACCACACCACCTTCAGGACAATGCGCCGCTACTTGGAATGACTGGCTGAAACTAACAAGCAAATTACCTAAATGATGTTCTGGTGCATCATCATCTTCTGTGCCCCAGACTTGGAATAATTTTATCACTCCAAACTAGGGTACAAAATGAAAAATACATATGCATATATATTTTATTTATGTTGATTACACATATATTTTATTTATATTGAAAAAAATTCTAGGATTTTAATAAATTTTATACTGGGACCTGTAGGCTCCTGGCAATCTAGTCTAATAGCTTTCCCATTTCTTTTCTTCTTGGTGCATAAACCCTAAGTTTATATCCAAAGTCAGAAGCCAGAAGCAGACCATTTACCATAATGCATGGTATTTCCCAAATGGTAGAACATTTACTGCTGGGGGGATAATTTTAGTTGCCACATATCCAAATATTTTCATTGTTACCTATTTTTTAAAAAATATAACATCACATTATACTTTTGATTTCACCAATTTTATTACTTAGAATTGCTCCCTTTTAAATTGATTTAAAGATGGGGTGCCTAGGTGGCTAAGTCGGTTAAGAGCCCGACTTCAGCTCAAATCATAATCTCATGATTCATGAGTTCCAGCCCCACGTCAAGCTCTTTGCTGACAGCTTGGAGCCTGGAGCCTGCTTTGGATTCTGTGTCTCCCTCTCTCTCCCCTGACCTCTCCTGCTGGTGCGTTGTCTCTCTCTCTCTCTCTCTCTCTCTCTCTCTCTCTCTGAGAAATAAATAAACATTTAAAAAAATTAAGTTGATTTAAAGAAAAATGTGGAGAAAAATATCACAGATGGTATGCAGGCATAGCAAAGTCATGAAAGAGTTATAGAAATGACTTATGTTTAAGAAACAGTATTCTAGAAAATCACTTCTCTATCAGGGCTGAGTTCTTAATTAAAAAAAAATTAATGTTTATTTATTTTTGAGAAAGAGAGAGCATGAGCAGGGGAGAGGCAGAGAGACAGGGAGACAGAGAATCTGAAGGAGGATCCAGGCTCTGAGCTGTCAACACAGAGCTCAACATGGGGCTTGAACTCACAAGTCTCAAAATCATGACCTGAACTGCAGTTGGACTCTTAACTGACTGAGCCACCCAGGTGCCCCTGAATTCTTAATTTTTTTTTTAAATTAAAAGGGCATTTCTCAAAAAAATTTTCAAGGAAAATGAACACCTCAAGAAAGAAAAAACTATTTTAATGTTTACTTTTCTCCTGGATTCATGGAAAACACTTCTCAAGAAGAGTAAAACCACTACAGCATAGTGATTTGCCTTGAACACAGAGAGTAGATTGGGAGCAAGCACTCTCAGGAAGATTCAGGAATTTTTCTAGAAGGCACATCACAAGAAGCCAAGAGAGGCAGGGATTAAGAAGTGTGTTGGCCGGGGGCACCTGGGTGGCTCAGTCGGTTGAGCGTCAGACTTCGGCTCAGGTCATGATCTCACAGTTCGTGAGTTCGGCCAGCACTGGGCTCTGTGCTGACAGCTCAGAGCCTGCAGCCTGCTTCCGATTCTGTGTTTTCCTCTCTCTCTGCCCCTCCCCTACACGCGCTGTTTCTCTCTGCCTCTCAAAAATAAAGAAAACTAATAAAAAAAAATTTTTTTAAAAGAGTGTTGGCCAAGTTGCAGACAAGGTACAGGTTATTCCTAGTAGCTCAGCAGGTGACATCAGGGCAGGATTGGGGTGATGCCACCCATGAAGGAGACCCTGGGTGGAGTCCCAGAGGCGGAAGCAAATGAAAGTGCCTGAATTGCCAGCCATCCTTCTCTCCCCATGCTCCATGCCACTCCACATCTTATGCTTTCCCTCCGGCCCTCTCCCTTCTCCTGTCTTTCATCAACTGAAATGACAATGGGGGCATAGAAATCTAGTTTTTCATTATTTACTGTCTTTCTATAAAGTTTTTCATTTTTTCTTCTGAATTTTAAATGTAGATGACTTTAAAGTTTTATATTTCCAGTTCTCCAAAAAGACTAGAGTTAGTCTAAAAATAGTCCTAAGTTGGTTTCCACTTATAAATGGTTCTAGGATATATATTTTGTATGATTCGGTGCTCCTCCCACCCCCAACATTGAAAATAGAGCAATAATTACAGCTGAAGCAAATGGACCCTTTTCCTCCTCTTGGTGGGAAGAGTATACATGTAATATAAGAATAATTAATGGACTGGAAGAAGACAAAGACCTTCAGACGGATGCTTCTGAGAACCACTGTATTTTGGTGTTCTTTGTAGTAATTTGAAGAAGTCATGCCATTTCAAATGGTAATCAAGGGAAATCTAGAGTAATTCACTCTGAAGAGAAAACAGACCATTCTTAAAATGTTTCTTTACACCGTTTTCCATATGAGCTGTACCTCCTAGAGTAAATGTTAGAATGAATGGATGGGATAGAGCTGGTCTTTTCCCATCAAATTCTTCAGAGCACTGCAGTAGTTGGAGGCTGGGGTGAGGAGCTGTAGGGTAAGGAGACACTATTTGACAAGCTCTTGGGACTGCACTATCCCCTCTGACCACTGTAACTCCACTGTTACCTGTCTGATAGATGGGAATCAAAAAAAATGGTCCTTTTTTTTTTTTTAAATAAAAGGGTGCCCCTGTTTTTAAAACTTGGAAAATCATGGGAATAGAAAAATTCATGTTCCCGGATTGACCCTGGAAAAACAGAACCAATTATAAGGATGGTGAATGTTTCTTCAGACTGATCATTTCTTTTTAATTCCTCAAAGGCTCATTAAGTTAGATCCTGCTCCTCTGTGACCTTAGAAATCATTTCCCACTCTCCATACCCCTTACTCTTTGTGGGGTGGAAGGGACACATAGATTAGATTGATGGGGTTATTCTCCCTACTGTTTTATGTAAATTTGCCAAAGAAATAAGATACCTGTTCTGACAAGAGTCAGGCAAGTCTAAATATTTCTTACAGACAGAGTTGACAAAATTCAAAAGTAGTTTGGTTACAAGAGACTCATTAATTTCAAATGGGCATTTGATTCCCAAAGGGAAGACAAACTTCATCAGTTGGAGCATTGTGATGTCACAGAGGAACTTCATTAGTGCACCACTTAGAAGGGAGCCATGAGAGTAAGTAAAATGAAATGTAAATAAATGCCTAATTAGGTGTCCGTGAAAAACTGAAGAGTCTCCAAAGTTGTTAGAGATGACTGTACTTGGAAGGCAGCTTCTTAGACTAAGAATCAGTGCTTTCATAACCTTCACAGAGGAGGCTGGAAGATTCCGCAGAGGTCTCCAGAAGACTGGTTAACTTGGATGAAACCATTGAAGACAATCAGGTATGACATCATTCCCATGGTTGAGGTCGTCTGGAGCAGAAGTTCTAGAACTTCTTAGGGCCATTCTAGTAGAATAGAATACTCAGAAATCACCCCCACTTCTGCTGAGGGTGGGGTGGGAACAGGCACAGGGAGAGGAAACTTTATCACAAGGAATGAGCAAAATGGAACTGATTTTGATAAAGGCATTGTAAGTATTCAGTTAACATTAGAACCATGAAGATACGATCTTGTCTCAACCAATATTATAAAAGTCCACAGACCAAGCAGATCAAGTAGACTTTAAACCATAAATTGAAACCTTCTACTCAACAGGAACACTAGAGAGCTCTTTTCTCTAGCACTCAGGCATTAAAGCTGTTGCTACTTCTCCCGTCTTTCCACCCCATACTTGCCTACAAAATAACGTCCAAATTTCTTAGCATGCATCAAGGCCCTTTAAGATCCACCCCATTCTCCTTTCCCCAGCTTACCTCTCACCATGTCTTAACCTGTTCCCTTATACATCATGCAGTCTGTACTCGGTCTAGTTATACCCTTTTATCCAAAGTCTCTGAATGGCAAAATCATATTCATCTTTCAGAATCCAGTTCAAATTACACTTCCTTCCCTAAAGAGTTCATGATTTCTCCTTTGTGTGTTACAGACACATTTCAAGCGTCTACTTTAGCACTTATCTGATCAAGGGTATCAGGAGGGCAGTTCTCCCTCGGCTTATGGTTAGATACATCTGCACAGATCTAGAAGACAATGGTTTGCATGCAGGAATTGTGCGCATAGGGCACTGAGAGGGCTAACTGAGTAGGTAACAAGCCCCAGGATGACAGGGGAAGGGAGAATTGGAGTACAGTGTGGTGTTGGTCTCCTGTATCTGTCCCTAGCCTACCCCCACAGACATATGCCTGGGTCATATAGACTGGGATTGAGAGTGTGAATTCTAAAGCTCTGTGTCTGGATTCAAATTTCACTTCTGTTACATACTAGTTGCCTTGAATGAGTCAGTTAACCTCTCTAGCTTCAGGGGAGATGGTAATAATAGTGCTTCTGCCTCATGGTTCTGTCATGAGAATTATACAAGTTAATGAATACAAAGCTCCCCAACAGTGCTTGTCACACAGTAAGCATCATATAATAAGCATCACCTATTATACTTAGGAAGAGAGATGACAGTTAAGTAAAAAACTGAAAATCCTATAAGGCCTTAGGGCACCTGCAGCACTAACTTGGAACCACTAAGTTGAAAGAAAACAAAAATAGGTGTTCTTCCCAACTCCACCATTGGCCAGAAGCAGCATGGCGCTTTGAAGTGGTGGCATCTATTGGGACTGGAAATAGAGGGCTCCAATGCTTGACAGGGGCAGCTGTGCTCAGAGGGGTCGATTCTCAGCAGAGACAGAAGCAGTGCCCATCAGGAGCAATGGCCATCACTGTGTGGCCTTTGTCATACTCAGAGGTGATGTTGCAAGACATCCAAGGTGTCGGGTGAGTGCAGAGCAACGTAAGTGATAGAGGAGCCTGGTTCAAGTGAAGCCACCCAGTGGACACGGCAACTGTCAACAAAGACAGGGATGGCAGCATAAGAAGGGTCAGGACTCCGTGGACCCCACGAGGTGAGACATCAGACTTACCCACATGGAAATATTTTCTAGGTCACCCAAAAATACTTAGGAGGAGGGCTTTTGCCAGGGTGCAGAGGTCCTCTAGGGTGCAATGTGATCAATTCCTCAAATTATCATCGGTGTGGCTTTATTTTTACAGAAAGGGAATACTGAGACACCATTAAAAGCACAAGCTTTGGTTTCAGACAGACTTGTGCTTCAACTGAAAGTATTTATTAAGTATCTATTCTATGCCCCAGGCTCTGCTCTGGTCGGTGGAAATACTACAGTGAACAAGGCAAATAGGATTCCTCCTCACATAGAGCTACCTTAGAGAGGGGACACAGACAAATAACAAGAAAACAAATTAATGGGATCTTGCCTGTTTAAGAGCCATGAAGGCAATAAAATAGATGATATGGTGTACAGATTGGGTGGAGAGAGCTGCTTACATATGGCAGCCAAGTAAAGTCTCTCCATCACAGTGAGGGCTAATAGCCAGGAAGAGGCAGCTCAGGGAAGATCTGGGGACAGAGTGTGGGACCCTAAAATAGGGAGACTTGGCATATTAGAGGGACATAAAGAGGGATAGTAAGTCCGAGGGCGTCTGGGTGGCTCAGTCGGTTAAGCATCCAACTTTAGCTCAGGTCATGATCTCACTGCTCCTGAGTTCGAGCCCCACATGGGGCTCGGTTACTGACAGCTCAGAGCCTGGAACCTGTTTCAGATTCTAGGTCTCCCTCTCTCTTCATCTCTCCCTGACTCGTTCTCTCTCTCTCTCTCAAAAAGTAACAAACATTAAAAAATTAAAAAAAAAAAAGATAGTAAGTCCAAAACAAGGGTCAGCAAACTACGGCGTGGGGGCCAAATCCAGCCGGCTACCTGTTTATGTAAATAAAGTTTTATTAGAACACAGCCCACACTCATTTGTTGTCTCCAGCTGCTTTCGTGCTATAATAGCAGAGTTGAGTGCTATAATAGTAGAAATGAATAGTTGCCACAGAGGCTGAATGGCCTGCAAAACCTGTAAGATTTAATATCTGGCCCTTTACACAATGTGTGCCAATCTCTGGACTAAAGCCTAGTGAACAAGCTGGGTGAAAGCCATAGGAACTGAAGTTTAAGGGGTGCCGGGAGGCAGCAAACTGCAGGGTACTACAGACCATGGCAGAGAAGTCAGCTTATATTCCACACATGATGGAAAGCTCCTGAAAGGGTCCAAGCAAGGGAGACACGTGATCTAATTCACATTCTCCACTGTGGGAGCTGCACAGAGAGGGACTGCAGGGGCAAAGTGGCAGCAGGGAAGCCAGTTATGAGGATGCTATCCATGCAGATGGGCACTAGTAGTCAAGATGTATTGGCTCAGGTATAGAACAAGCATGAGAATCCCCACTCGGCTGTATAACCACACACAAGTTACTCCAACGCTTTCAGCCTCAGTTTCTTGTCAGTAAAACCCTCAGACTACTATTGTGTGGGTTAAATTACAAACGCACCTGAGGTATCTGTCAAAAAGTAAGTGTTCAGTGGATGTTAGCCATTATTGTTCTGTTGTTGAGTCATTGTTGTTGACTGGTGAGGCCCATGGAGCACTGGGTCCCAGCATGGGCCTCTCCGTGCTGGGTAGTGTGGCACGCTTCTCTCCCTGACTAGACCTATAAGTACCCTGGAAACCAGGAAGCTTTTATTCATCTTTATATCCCCCAAACTGTGCCTGGCACATGGTAGATGTTTAATAAATATTTATTGATTAAACTATCAAGGCGTTTTTGGTTTTTTTGAAAAAAGGAAAGGTATTATTCATTCTGCCATTTTCACCAGACATGTTTTGTTTCACCAGACATGAGGTGGTATATTTTGATGGCACAGACCATTCTGAAGATACAGAGGTAGTTGTCTCTATGGAGAGCTAGTACCTAGTGCCGCCTCTGGTGCAAAGGGAAACTCAGATACTGCTCCCCATGAACCTCTAACACGACAAAATATGTCAATGACAGTAATTATATATGAAATCTGGACTAAAAAGTCGCCATACCCAAGAAATTCACACATATCAGACACCATCTACGTATCAAAAATCTCAGTCACAAAGTGGACCCAATAAGAGTCAAAAAATATTGTTCTTAGTGTCAGGTTGTTTTCAGACTTTTGCTTCAAAACAGTTGGACACTGTGATGCTTTGTCCAGCCACATCAAAGGGAGTCTCTATATCATTATCTCGTTTCTTTTATTGATTCATTATCCTGCCTAGAAAACTAAAAGGACCGCTCCCCAAATTGAAATTTCAGAATTTTTTGTCAATTTTCTTATTCTCTGACACACCATGACCAAGAAAGACTGGAAATCTACCCTTCACAAGGAGTTAATTTTCTCATCATAAAATGATCCATACTGTCTAAACAACTGTTTCAAATGAAATTAAGTATGATAGACACATTTGCAAATGGCATATGATATCCATAAAGTAGTTGCATACTTTGTGACATTTTTATTTTTCAAAAAAGAGGTTTTAATGCCAGAAGGGTTGTACAATACAGAATTATAAAACCCTGGAAGGGCCAACTCAAATGACATGTTACTAGGTGTATATCATCTGTGTATTCACAGTGCTATATGTATCCTTCCTGTGCATTTATCACTATATCAAAAACATTAATTAGAATTTTTTTAAAATCAAAGTAAGACTGAGAAAAATGTCTCAGTAGTAGTCACCAAATCTAGCAGTCCTATGCAAACTTAGTAATTTAGCCAACAAACTCCAAAAGTACAGGAAACTTAAAAGAAGAAAAAGATTTAAAACAACACAATATTAAAGATGAGAATCCCCTACAATAGTGAAGGAAAAGGTGGAAATCCTTGAAACATCAGTGAGCAGCCATGAGGAGGTAGTTGTGTGTGTGTGTGTGTGTGTGTGTGTTTAACAGGAAGCCTGGCATCTCACAAATAACGTATGTTGCATATTATGTGGCAGTTGCTATAGTAACAACCTTTATTTTCTGAAACAGTACACAGATGTGTACAACATACTAACTTGCTGGTTATAAATTATGGCTTTTCCCATAGTTCAATAACTTAAGATTTCTACGTTTTTGAAATCTCAGAAGTTCTGTTGTTATTCAATTTCTTTTATGAGATAATTTTCCTTGTACTTTCAAAATGAGAGCATTCCGAGGCAGGCTGAGAGAAAGAAGGGATGAGAAAATGGGGATATCAGAGAGTAACAACAGACTGAGGACTGTTTCCTACGGAGTCTGGATGGAACCCACTGACTGAAATGAGAACATTATTTTAATGAATTAGGCATCATGTACAATAGTGATGAGAAAGAAGTTGCTAGCAAAATGATGTTACAAATAAAGTTATGAATTGATTTTTTATTACAAGGTGCCATATTTACAGTTTTAAAATAAACGGAGATTATTTCTTAGAAATGTCACAAACATTAATATAATTTTATAAGCTACAACAGTGTGGGGGAGTGAATTAGCCTGGTTACCTGACTTCAAATGAAGTTTTTTTGAATCTTCATTCAAGGCCTGAGTCTGGGAAAAAATGTATATTCCTATTTTCATAAGAGATTAGCATCCCTTTGTCAGGTTACAAAACAGAAGACAGATTTTTACTGGGTGGGATATTTTTCTTTTCATATTTTAACCTTAATCAACAAATATTTATCACGTGCTTTGTACATGCAGGGAGCTAATTATCTGTGCCTAGATGTGCATAGATACGTGTAGAAACACAAATTATAGAAAAATTGAGTTCTGTAGATGGTTCTTTTCTGATTCTAAATATTTACATATGTTTTCCATGTGCTGGATCTGAACATTTTCTTTAATAGACAGTTCACACTGTAGAGTTTTAAACCTTGTCAAAAAGAGCGATCTCTGCAGGATTTGTCAGGCTAAAGTTTATTACCTGGGAAATACATTTGAAAATAAAGTTATATAGTTAACATTTATAGTTAAAAGCCAACTTTCTACAATTTTAGATAGGTAAGTAGGTAGGTAGGTAGGTAGGTAGATAGATAAATAGACAGATATAGATAGAAGGAAGGGTGCAAGGATCCTCATATAGAAAGTAAAAAAAGACCCCTGATTGAGAAAGTCCAGACCTTACAATGCTACTAAATTTACCTAACAAACACCAAACACTCAGAAATGCTATTTCAAGTGACAATACAGTCACATTCAAATGAAAAATTGTCTTATAGCTGCAATGGCACAGGATGAGAAACACTGAACACAGTGCAGATAAGAACAAATCATTTTGAAAAGCTTGCACCAGTAAGTGGCTGTTAAAATTTTTGCTAATGCATTCCACACACACACACACACACACACACACACACACACACACACTCCTTTCCGTATCATTCTGAGATATATTAAAAACAGGACCATGACTAATCCATTCAAGTCCTTACGTTATCAGAGAGAAAAGAGAGACAGAGGGAGAGTTAAGTTATCACCTGATGGGGGCTTAGAGCCTAGAACTGGGAACCCAAAAGAAAAAGAGTACTTCACTGTTAGATGCATTTTAAAAGTATTACTTAAATTACATTTAAGTCATCAGACAATTATGAACTTTCTTCTCTTTTATATTTATATGGCATATTTATTGAATTGCACAGTATGCTTTTACAATAAAGTGCTTTTTACGTTGCCGCCTTTGTTCATCCAAAATAAAACTGACAGTTATCCTTTTATAAGCTATTCCGAGAACATTTTCTCTTCTTTGAAGCTGATTGATGCACTACTTTAAATGTTCCTGCAAATATCTTTTCAATTCAAGTTTTTGCATAATGTAATAAGAAGATAAAAGAATTCTATACTTCAACGAGAGACATTACAAAGCAAGTAGAGACATTATCAAGGGCATTAACATGCTCCTAATAGCAATAAAACCTTTTAACTGTCTGATGTAGAACACGCTCCCACCAAACCACCACATATTATGGTAATTGGCTCCAATTTCTGAATCTTACATTGTAAAGTTACAAAGAGTTAGGTGGAACTGAAAAACAAATCCAGAACACTCATCTTGTTAGCGTTCCCATTATGAAATGTTTGCTTGCTACCTTGAAGGAGAACTGGTCTGGTCTGTGGAGCTGTTCTTTCCCGTGCTATCATATTTTTGCATCCTGTCTCATTGTTATTCCTACTGACTCTGATATAAATACATATTTTTCCCCCAAATAACCCTTTTCTAACTCCAAAACACCATAGTAATATAAATAGCATTTTTCTCGGAATTTCAGTGTAACAAATGGGTTCTCTGTTCATGCCTGTGTCACATCTCATTCACTTTATGTGTTCTTTCATCACAGGAAGATACAATAGGGGAAAATATTCCGCGAGGACGCTTTGATTTTTCTTTACAACACACCACTAAATTACGTGAGTAGCCTTTCCATCGTGGTGGAGAGGAAATATAATTTCAAACTAAAGTTGAGCCCAGTTTCTGTTAAATTAAATAGCAAAGAAAAAAAATAGTTCTTGGCTTTATTCTTCTTAGATGGGGAGCGGGGCAGTAGGGAATTGACACAAGTCGGTCCTTGGTGATTAACCTGCAGTTTATGGTTGTGTTTCCCGGTGACGTGCCCATCACGCAGGAAGCTTCTCGGAGGCTGTGGAGAGCAGCCTGTCTGCTTTGAGAAGTGCAGATCTATCAGGATCCAGAATCGGGCTCTGAAAAAGCTGTCATTTCATGTCTCTAAAACAGCCTCTGATTTAATGTACAAGATGTCAAGAAGTAAAGGACAATAAAATAAAAGCCAAAAAGGAGAACTATTTCAATTAAGAAGCATTTCTATACCAATTCTTGGAAATCACGTAAAATAAAAACTGTCAGAATCAATCTGTGTTTAAAAGGTTGATTTTTGTGGCGCTTACATAGAAACTGCAAGACAGGAAAAAAATACAAATTATTAACAGAGCAATTGAACCTTAAAAAATTCCTTTCTCACTAGATAGATATTTGGTTATTAAATTTTCCTAAGGGACCTAGGGGAAGCGTTTGTATAGCAGATGCTGGGAGTTGGGAGAGAGAAGAAAAGCAATAAATCCTCATACGGAAAAAAAGTAACAAATGTAAGCTGCAGTCCTGTAAGAAGAAGGAGTTTTGTGTATTTCCAAGAATTTAATATTTTGATTGCCGATAATTAGAACCCTCATATAAGACTTTAGGAGTTTACCTTTCATTGCCATGATTTTCCAATGGTGTTTGAATGTCCTTTTCAGAGAAAGATAAATATTTCTTCAAGGACTGCCCTATCACCCCAGTAATCAAATATCTTAAAGGTGAACTGAGAAAAAAATCTTTGTGAAATTTGAAGCAACCTTTTAGCTAAGAGTATAATAATAATAAATAAAGAGATAAGCATTGTCAAAAATAAATAAATAAAATTCTTCCTTTGGAAGACATAAATTTTATTTTCATTTCTTTTTTAAAATATGCTATTTAAGAAACATACGTTATAACTCCAACCTACTCCTGTCCTTAGAATTTTTATGATGCTATGCTTTTTATTCCATATTTTCTGTTAGGAGAGAGATTGGGCAGGGAAAGAAGAGGTGAATATACTTGCTGTCCCCCATTGATTTGTACATTTCAGGGATATGCCCCTTTCCATGGTCTATTTCTGGCTCCTTTATTTAAAAAAAAAAAGTTTCTCTGAAGGGAATACTTTACAGAAGAAAATTCACTCCCTTATCATCAAATCAAGAACTTTTCTTAAAGTAACTCTAAGCACAAGCAATAAGAGGAGCAGCCTAAGAACTGCCTCCAATCACAAGAAGAAAAATAACAAAATCAGCTCACTCGTGATTTCCTTAATATACTTAAAAGAGATACAATCCCACTGATGCCTCTAAAAATAAAATGAGGAAAGGGCAACTTTATTGATTCCCTGCAAACCCACGAACGTGTAACTTATTGATAATACTAAACACTGTCTAAGCCTTTAGTGATTTCCAACCAAAAGTCTGCCTCTGAATGAAGGTTTAAATCATCGTATTAATATATTAAGGGGGGAAATTATCATGGGAGACACTTGGAAATTAATTAAAAACTCTGCACTCAGTTTGTTTGTGAGAGGAGATAAATATCACACATGGGAAATGATGCCTGACAACCGCCATAGTTTTCAGATCCAAAATTAGACCCTGACAGCTATGTCTTTGTATGACTCTCCTTGGGGTATAATATGCGGAGATATAGAATGGGAAGATTTCTGATAGAAGTATTTATTACTGACACTTCTGAAACACTCCACGTGTGGCATCAGCAAAGCATGCTCCACCTTAGACAGAAATGTCAGGTTTTCTTCCAAGATTTTCCTTCTATTCCTCTTCCCCCCTTCCCATCCCTCCCTCCCCATCCACCACCACCCCCCCTTCTTCTCCAAAATATGATTTTTTTTAGAAGTTCAACAGCAGCCCCTGGTGGAACTCAGCAGTTGTTTCAGCCTGAGCACAGTTGTTCAAGAAACTCCATCCCTGCTGTCAATAGACAGAAAAGTATGTCCATGTGCCTATCACCACACCTGCATGCTGTTCCTACAGGTCAGAGATCAGAATAAAACCCTGAATGTACAAAAGCTGTGCTTTGTGATGGTAATTGTAGCCAATTTCAGTAGCTGGAGTTTTGAAAAAAATATATATGTAACAATCAATAAACATCTGTCTCAAATGTCACATTCATTTTATGCATGAAGACCAATAATTAACTGCTCGTGAATAATGCTTACCACAGAGTGCGCCGAAACGAGGAGATCCCTCACACATGAGCCAGCGATCACCATTTTGTTTGGCTTATGTTGTGACAGAATCAGCTTTGTCACTTAGCAAAATGAGCTATACAAAACGACAATTCTATGCAAAGAAGGGATTTCTCTGGGTCACAGCTCCCAAAGTACCACAGAATGCCACTATCTGGCCCCCTCAAAATGGCAAGCTAGACTTAGAAGAAAGCCCACCAAAATGCTCTTCAGAAAGATCATGACTATTCATTTTCCTGCTTAGTTGGCAGCCACGGATTATCATTTGGGGACAAGGAGGAGATGGGAACATCTTTGGGGACGAAGATGGCTCTTTGCCTTAGGCAGGGTAAGTCTGTGCACTTCCTAAAGGTGCCTGGTAGAGGCGCTCAAATCCAGCTTCCCTTCCTAGGGAGCCATCTGCCTAGAGGACAGGCACCTGTGTCTTAACACAAAGTCATGGTTCTGTTGCTGAGCCCTGGGCCTTTGGAGCTGCAGAGAGGTTGCCTTTTCCTCATTCACACAAAGGTGTGAGCCATATAGGCTAGAGGTAGCCTTGGTCCTAGACAAGGAAAGAAGAGAATTATATACTGATGAAGTTCACTTTCCTGATTCTCAGGTGTAACAGGGTTGGGGGACATGGTAGGCATTCACCTCCATGAGGCTCGTGTGAGGACAAAGGAACAATGGGTGATTTGCTCAAAATACCCAAAGGTTTACTTGAGTAAATTTACTCACCATCTTTCACTTGTGTGTTTCGACTTTTCACTTCTTACATGATGCAGTTTATTAAAAGGAAACGCAAAGAGAACTTCTGAAGCTTTCAATAGCTTTATGATAAATACTAGAATAGGGGCGCCTGGGTGGCTCAGTCAGTTAAGCGGCCGACTTCGGCTCAGGTCATGATCTCGCGGTCCGTGAGTTCAAGCCCTGCGTCGGGCTCTGTGCTGACAGCTCAGAGCCTGGAGCCTGTTTCAGATTCTGTGTCTCCCTCTCTCTGACCCTGCCCTATTCATGCTCTGTCTCTCTCTGTCTCAAAAATAAATAAATGTTAAAAAAAATTTAAAAAAGTACTAGAATAATATTCCTATTAAAAAGTGGTTTTTAAATTTTGAAAGCATTATACTTTACATTAGCCCTTCCCTTGCCCCTGAGGCCGCTTACATCTCTTGATTGATCTCATGTGAAACCAAATCAGCGAGCTGATATGTTGAGACCAGAGATAATCCCATGACAGGCTGCCTCCTGAGAACCTCATGGGCACTGTATTTGACACTAGGGAATAAGAGGTATAAAAAGAAATAATACCAGTCTCCAATGAATTGCAATCTAGTGGAGGAACTATATCTATCTAGATCATTTTAATATAATGTGGTAGCAGCATGCAGAGTCTTAACAGACAAAGTGAGACCTTTATCTTGCTTTCTATAGGGATGACACTTGCACAAATTCTTAAAGAAAGATTATAAATGAGCTACAGAAAAGAGAGGTAGAGGGCAAGATAGGAGGAGAATCACTAGGACCCAAGGGTAAGGGTGTAAAACTACACAGTAGATCTAAAGAACTTTGGGCAGTTTGATACTGCTAGAACACCAAGTACAAGATGGTAAATAGGAATAGAATGTAGGGAAATGGGTAAGGCCAGTCATGAAGGGCCTGCGTGCCTTCCAAGGGAATTGGGATTGTCCTTTAGGCCATGGAAAGCAATGAAAAGAGTTTTTAAGGAGTTGCTCTTCTGAGAGCGGACTGAGACTGGAGGCTGGAAGACTGGTCAGGGCTTTTTGTGATTGTCCAAGAGAAAGAGGATAGAGACCTGAATCCTGGGGGTGGCAACGGGGTTGGAGAAGAAATGGTAGGTTTCAGAAATAGTCACAGGTGAAAACCGAGAGCAGTTAGTGACTTAGTGGTTATGGGCACCGAGGGGGCTGTCTTGGATAACTCCCAGGGTTTGGGTGTAAGAGACAAAGTAGATTGTGATGTCGTCAAGTGACTTAGAGACTACAGGGGCCAGAATAGGTTTGAGGGGAGAAGATGACACTCTAAAGTAATACTTCTCAAATTATGTCCTCAAGTACCCTCTACTGACCTCCAGACAGCTGCTTGTAACACTGGTATTAACACTGCCCACAAATGCCATGGCCAGAGAGGACCTCACAGATGAAGTCCAATTGCTTTCAAACTGTGTACCGTGGGGGTGACAGGGGAGGTAGAGCTGGCCGGGATACAGTCTGCCTTCCCTGATTCAACCCAAGAGAGTCTACTCTTCCTATTGTATATATTAGAATTCTTCAGAAGATTTGGTTTGAAAAAGGAAAACCACAGTTTGGAAACCACTTCCTTTTACAGAGAGGAAACTGAGGCCCACAGAGGTTAGAATAACTTGTCTGCAGACACAAGTTTATAGCAGAGGCTGAGCTACACCTCGGGCACCTAGTTTACCCATGTCAATCCTGCTATGCTGTGGTTTCCTGCATGAAGTAATTGTTTACTTTTGCTATGTCTTAGAAAATGGGCAGAAACCTCCTCATCTCCACCATGCAGTGAGCAGTTTCCTTGGGTTTATTCTTTCAATAAACGTTTATTGAACATCTTCTGCATGCCAAGACCTCTTTTACCGAGACTACCTGAGCGTTTCTGTTTGGACCCCTGGCTGTAGTTGTTGACTCTTTGGTAGACTTCTAATGATGCCCCATTAATATTCCACCATGACTGGATACAGTAAGATCCAGGATTAGGGATACTGGGGACTATTTTAGTCCCAAGTAAACAGTATTATTATCAAAGGCATGAGTTTCCTAATTCACTGGGGGATATAGCTAACTTATATTTTTTTAATTTAATTTTTGAAAATACATTTTTTAAAAAATCCATGAAGCTCCTAACATACAATAAAGTGCTATTCATAATTTTTTTAAGGAATTGCTTCTCAGATGTCACATTCATCTTTCCATACACAGTCCAGGGCTCACTGGAAATAATGCCCCAACATTCAATAAGCTTAACTTTATGAAACTTAGAACTGATATCTGAAGTAATTACAGGATAAATTGCTTTCAAAAAGTGAGAATTCAGACCAATAAACTTGATAACCCTTCTTCCCCATCATATAACTCAACAGCTGCTTGTCCCAATAAGGTAGTTCCTAAAACAAGGAAAAGCACATCCTTATTCAACCTATAGAAACAAATAGAGACACATGTTAGCTGAGGGACGATGGTAGCCTATTGATATCTCGAGACCATTCCATCTTGGGAATCTTGTCCCAAATTCCTAGAAGGGAGGAGCAGGCTGCTTCTCTGTCAGGTGTGTGAGTGAGGGTAGGAAACAGGACGCAGGTGGGGGAAGATCTCCTGCTTGAGAATTTCCAGAGTTGAGATTCGCACAGGTCTTTCTAGAAAGATTATATAACATCTGAACTACAGAAAGGAATCCATTGCTCTGTCTCTCCTGTTGGGGAATCCATTCGTCATATTTTTATTTTTTTTAATGTTTTATTTTATATTTGAAAGAGAGACACAGAGCATGAGCAGGGGAGGGGCAGAAAGACAAGACAGAATATGAAGCAGGCTCCAGGCTCCAAGCTGTCAGCACAGAGGCCAACGCGAGACTCAAACCCACAAACCACGAGATCATGACCTGAGTCCAAGTTAGATGCTTAACCAACTGAGCCACCAAGGTGCCCCCATTCTTCATCTTTTTAAATTCCTTAAAAGAAGAGACCAGGGAATTGGTCTTTCTTCAACTGTCCCTATGTACATCACTACCACACCCCAATCAATCCTTCATTTTCTTTCTGTGCTCTATTTGCAGGTAATTTTTAAAACCAGAAACTCTGTGTATACCAACATACAGACAACCCAGTTAGTTCATAAAGGGCATTAAGAGTACACTTATCTTAATGAGCACTGAAAAATGTATACAATTGTTGAATCATTATATTGCACACCCGAAACTAATATAACACTATATGTTAATTATATTTGAATAAAAGATAAAAACAAAGAGCAGTTGAGGAATTGGGGTTTACAGGCAATCTGATAAAGGAATGATAGAGTAAAACTGTCACATTAGGTACAAAACTGGTTAATGTCCTCAGGGTAATTAATTAAATCTTTGAGATTATTTTTTTCCATCAGACAGAAATTTACAAGTTAATGGTGTGCCCTCACAGTGCCTGGGCTCTACTCAAATAGTAAACAGCAAAGACAAGCATAAGTATATTCTCCTGGAGGTTTTCAATATGGGGGTGAGCCTCTAAAATATAAATAAAAAATAGGGGCGCGTGGGTGGCTCAGTCGGTTGGGCGTCCAACTTCAGCTCAGGTCATGATCTCACGGTTCATGGGTTCAAGCCCCACTTCGGCTCTGTGCTGACAGCTCAGAGCCTGGAGCCTGCTTCGGATTCTGTGTCTCACTCTCTCTCTGCCCCTCCCCCACCAATGCTCTGTCTTTCTGTCTCTCAAAAATGAATAAACATTAAAAAATATTTTTTTAATAAATAAAAAATAAAACCAAGTGAGTGGAGGTAAGTTGCAAGTAAGATAGAAAGGGAAAAAAAGAAAAAAATCCAAGATAATAGATCAAAAAAAATTCAAGTCTCACCTGTTCAACCCCATTTCCTTAAAGATGAAAAACCCAAAGGCAAGTGACTCATCTAAGATTATCTCACCCCACTGTTTTTACATAGCAGTATGGTTGAAGGTAGGAGGCAAATAAGCAAAAACAGTTTAAAAATTCAAACAAAAGCTTAATTGGCTCCACAGGTCCCCATTTATACCAGCCTCCTTTACACTGTAAAGTGTGCTGGTGAATGGGCACACTGACTCTTGAGGGAGCAAGCATTTTTTATCACTTGTCCCCATTGCCCTGGCACTGTCCCTCTCCTTTGCACAAGTAAATCCAGCGTTAATGTTCTTTTGAGATGATCATGTTTTTGGTATTTTGTTCTAATGTCCTAAAAAAATCTTTCTTTAGAGCAAGTTCTCTCATCCACTCACCAAAAGTTAATTGGACTCTTTCTATGCACCAGCCTCAGACAGTAGTGAGAGAGAAGTGACTACTTCTGCTCTCTTGTTTATCTGCCCACAGCTTTGTCACTGTGTGTCACGATGTAGGAGCCGCATGTCTTCGCCAAATCCAATAAATTTATTTATCCATGAGCTTTTTTATACTAATAGGTTTAAAATGGTTTGAAAATTCTTTGAAGCTCATCTTCTGTGTGGTAAATAGCAATATTGGCATATTACCTCTATGTTTTTCCTTTGGGTATTCTAGTATCCTCCTTTCTGTGAAATCCTTCCTCTGAAATCCTGCCCTCTAGACTGGCCTTGTCTGAATGCAATGACATTGAGTTCCTAATTAATGAAATTCCACATACCACATGGAGGCTCACTGGGAGCATTTCACAAAATGAAGTGCCTCGGTGAGCTCTCCAAATTCCTCAGAGTCCAATGACTAAAGATGTCCCAGAATGAAGAACTGAATGTGGTTTAGAGACACAAGGTAAATGGGGCACAGAATTTTTTGTCAGGTCCTTACAAGCATTTGATGAAATGCTATTAAAAGATTCAAAACCTTTAACATAACTATGAAAATTACCATAGCCTTACATACCTAGGACTAAAAGAAATTAAGCGGGGCCTAAAATACAGTTGGCCACCTTATTCAATTAAAAAAAAGGAAAATGTGACCCATCTCTGGAAGGCACTACTCCTAAAGGTTAAGAACATGGTTCATCTAAGTATTCAACAAATTTAGCTATTAATACTATTTCTTCTCTGAGCATTTCAACTTACTGCTTATTACTATGATTAAAAGTATTACACAAAGCCTCCAACAAGTCTGTGAAAATTTGCTTTAATTACAATGTTAGATATAATTTTCTTTTTGGAAATAATAATGTATTATATGTAAAAAAAGATTTTTTTTAATCCTATTTCTGCCTTGCTTGCTTTCCAGCCCTTTTATTAAATTTGGTTATGATGGGGTCAAAAGCCAGAGCAAACATCCTATTAGTTAGCGATATCCAACTGACACCAGGCAAGTCCAACTGGCATGAGAGGTCAACTACAAGTAAAACACTCTAAAGATTTACTTGCAACACATCTTGAAACAATCCATCTCTTTCAAAATGATCCAGCTGCTCTAGAATACCTAAGTGATAAGTATTTTTCCAAGCAATATAAATCAGTAGATTTAATCACACATTTATTGAATATAAATTTTGCACAAAATATTGTGCATGGTATTCCAAGAAAAGTTAGGATACACCATACATATCCCTGTCCTCAAGGAGCCTACTGTTATGAAGTCCATTTCCTCAGAAGATTTTGATTCCATACTTCTCCCCAGCCTAATCTGAATAAAGATGAGGAAAATCAATTTTTTTTTCTAAACTATAAGAAGCATTTGATTCAATCACTATGTCTCATACCATAGCTTAAAGACTATATTTTCCTTTGTGCATTTGATATTTGAGAATAATGAATTCAAAAATTATTGGGGAAAATAGGTCTGTAATTGATCTCCTAGGGAAACTACATGAAATCCCTTCAAAATTCCCACCAGGAGTAGAAGAGAAGTGGATTCAGTTACACCATTCTGAAACCTTCCCAAGCTTTTTCCACTGGAATTCTAATTAGTAGACCCCTGTAAGCAATTTTAAATATGCTTCATTTAAATACAGGAAGTATTTCCTTGGGCTTTATAATACTTTGGCAGAGCTGATCCTATTTCCTGAGATTAAATAGGAGAAAATTCTTTCCTCTGGAGACTAAACTACATACAGTAAGATCATTCATTATAATTTTCATATAAATTCAAAATATACCACGGGAAGAGTAAATGTCTTCTTCCTAAAAGAGAACACCCTACAAATGCTAAGTGGAGCCATGATTGGTTTTACTCTTGAGTTTTGACCTTTGTGTGATTAAAGTTCTCCAGGAAGAATTACTGAGGTGATAATTCATTTTGACAATGAAACCAAGTACAAGATAACTAAAACAAAAAACTTAATCCTTTTTCCTAAATAAAAAAAATCTGTCAATATTATTTGCTTCTTCAGAGTTTTGCTTCCATTCATAAAAATAAAGCTGTACCTTTTGTAATCTAATTCTTACTCTGTACCACTTAACACGTAGCAGTAGGGAAATTTCAGAAGCTTAGTACCAAAACCTGTTACTCAAATGGCTGATTGGTAAGGGGAGTGGAAAAGGATATGCTTCTAATACTTTTTTATTGTCCAAGAAAACAAAGGGGAGCACTTTTCAATCTCTTGCTATCCTCTTGCAAATTTTCATCACCACACTAAATTTGATAGCTAAATAGTGTTCTGACAGTGTTGTTGAGACTTGTATGTCAGATTTAGAAATGTTATTGTGGAGACTTACTTTGATGGTGAGATTTTAGAAGCTTATTTTCCTCCTAAACAAATGTATTATAGAGTGATGGATAACAGAGATTCAAAGGATTACAATGAGAGATCAAGGAGTTCACCTGTAATATCTATTGCATTGACAGCCGACTTTATTGAAGTTTCACAATATTAACTGCCTCTCTGTGGACTGGCTTATCCGGCTAGGTGATTATCAATTTATCACCAGTCAAAACACAGATTGCTTCATGTACAGTGTCTGTGGCATAATCATGTACCTTGAATCCGATCAAACTGGAATGATCCAACTCGGATGATTCTTGTAAAAGTGAAGAAGAAACATTAGTTGGGAACTTCTCTAATGAAATGATATCTAATTCAAGGTTTGATGGAACATCTTTCCTGGAGCCTACATCAAGAATGCAGCACTCCAAAAGGAAGTAAAACAAAGCCCAAGTAATAGAATGGAGAGAATGTTAGAAACGATTTACTCCTTTTTGCTGAGCCTTGTTTCTCTAACCACCCCTCAGTCCCACTTCATGGATACTGAGAAGGACTTGACCAGTCTTTAAAATCACCTCCACAGTGGAAGACTTGCACCTTGAAACTCCACTTAGTATTATGAGAACTAACTGAATTACATGTAGGAAATTACCTGGATAAACAAAGGACCAGCACTGAGATGCTTACATTACATCTTTGACTTGTCAATATAGCAAAAGCTTTTAAGAGGTTTACATTTCCACCCAATTTCCTGATCCTATCCTCTAACAAGGTCTAATCTTTCTCCACATATTGAGCTCCATCAGTAGCCACTCCAATTAATATTTGTTAAATGCAGGAATGGAGAGAGATTTTGGCCTTAGATGTCTGTCTGATCAGGGCAAGAATTAATAGGTACACCAGCAAACACTTATTGACCATTTACTATGTATCAGGTACTAATCTAAGTACTTTTCACATATGAACTCATTTAATTTTCTTAACCACCCTGTGAGGAAAGTACTACTATCTTCCCTGTACTATCAATGAAAAAAGTGATGAATAGAAGTATTAAATAACTTGCCCAAGACGACCGAGCCTACAAGTTGAACCCAGGCAGATGACTCTAGAGCCTTTCAAATTCTGAAACCCAGATTCTATTCAGTCATACCCTGATTGGATTGAGTTGCTCTTCTCCTATTCCAGCTGCCTACCATTGTATAAAGTTAACCACCTCTAGAGGAAAATAGCATCATCCAGAGCCTTTACAATTTTTTAAGTGTCTGGCATTCAATAAAAAATTAGCCGATATACCAAAAAGTCAGAAAAAAAGAAAAAGAAAGAAAATAGAAACAGGGCCACAGATAATTCAGATGTTAAAGTTATCAAATACAGATAAATACATTCAAAAGTAGATGACAACATATCTTCACTAGAGAAATGGAATCTATTAAAAATATAAGTGGAAATTCTAGAAGTGAAAGGTACAATAATTAAAATTAAGAAGTCAACAGAAGGGTTTACGAGCAGATTAAACACAGGTAAAATGAGTATCAGTACTGTAAGATAGCTCAATAGAAAATATTCAGACCAAATAAGAAAAAAAAATGGAAATATAGAAAAAAGTGCAAGAGATACTTGGGAGATGACAAAAGTGCAATAGAAGTGCAACTGGAGCTCCAGAAGTACATTAGAGAGGAAATGGGGCCAAATCAATGTTTGAAGACATAATGTCTGAGAATTTTCTAAAATACATGAAAAGAGGGGGCGCCTGGGTGGCGCAGTCGGTTGGGTCTCCGACTTCAGCCAGGTCACGATCTCGCGGTCCGTGAGTTTGAGCCCCGCGCCAGGCTCTGGGCTGATGGCTCAGAGCCTGGAGCCTGTTTCCGATTCTGTGTCTCCCTCTCTCTCTGCCCCTCCCCCGTTCATGCTCTGTCTCTCTCTGTCCCAAAAATAAATAAACGTTGAAAAAAAATTAAAAATAAATAAATAAAATACATGAAAGATATCAACCCCCAAGTATGATAAATAGAGTATTAGTCACATCATAGTAAAACTGCCAAAAGGCAAAGACAAAGAGTAAAATATAAGAACAGCCAGATGAAAAAGCATATTACCTTCAAAGGAGCTACAACAATGACAACTAAGTTCTGAACAGAAACCATGGAAGCCAGAAGAAAACAGAATAACATCTGGAAGTGCTGAAAGAAATTTTGACAACTTAGTAGCCTATATACAGTAAAAACATCCTTCAAACACAAAGCCATCAAAAAAATAAATAAAAATAAGAGCACTTGTTGTCAGCAGACCCACATTAAAAGAAATACTGAAGGGGTTTTTAGACAGGAGGAAAATGACCCCAGATGGAAAGACAGAAGTGCAGGAAGAAATGAAGAGCAACAGAAAGGTAAATATGAGTATAAATATAAGTGACTATTAGCTACAAAGCAATATTAATATACCTTGGAGTTTAAAATACATACATGATTAAATGCATGACAGCAGTAATTCTAATAGCCAAAGGGGATAAATGGAATTAATGTGTTATTAAATCTTAGCATTGTCTGGGAAGTGGTAATTTATATTAGACTCTATTAAGTAAAGGATGCATGTTGTTATACCCAGTAAATATACTCCAAAATATATCCTTACATTAATTACATTAAATGTAAATGGACTAAATACTTCAACTGAATGATAAAGTTTGTTAAAATAAATTAAAAAATCAAAATTCAACTCTACCTTGCTAAATAAGTACTCTGAAATTACAGAGAAAGAATGGAGAGATATGTAAATACTATCATTAAACATAAAAAGGGGCATTTCATAAGAATATTTAAAAGCTAATCTGCCAGATATGAAGATGAAAAAATGATAAAACTAAACAATAATTTAGGGATACTAATACTTATGATAAGACTCTTTAATTTAATTTTTTAATTTACATCCAAATTAGTTAGCATATACTGCAACAATGATTTCAGGGTAGATTCCTTAATGCCCCTTATCCATTTAGCCCATCCCCCTCCCAGAACTCCTCCAGTAACCCTCTGTTTGTTTTCCATATTTAAGAGTCTCTTATGTTTTGTCCCCCTCCCTGTTTTTATATTATTTTTGTTTCCCTTCCCTTGTGTTCATCTGTTCTGTGTCTTAAAGTCCTCATATGAGTGAAGTCATATGATATTTGTCCTTCTCTGACTAATTTCGCTTAGCATAATAGCCGCTAGTTCCATCCACATAGTTGCAAATGGCAAGATTTCATTCTTTTTGATTGCTGACTAATACCCCATTGTATATATATACCACACCTTCTTTATCCATTCATCCGTCGATGGACATTTGGGCTCTTTCCATACTTTGGCTATTGTTGATAGTGCTACTATAAACATAGGGGTGCATGTGCCCCTTTGAAACAGCATACCCACATCCCTTGGATAAAGAGTAGTGCAATTGCTGGATCATAGGGTAGTTCTATTTTTAAATTTTTGAGGAAACTCCATAGTGTTTTCCAGAGTGGCTGCACCAGTTTGCATTCCCACCAGCAGTGCAAAAGAGAGCTTCTCTCTCTGCATCTTTGCCAACATCTGTTGTTGCCTGAGTTGTTACTGTTAGCCATTCTGCCAGGTGCGAGGTGGTATCTCATTGTGGTTTTGATTTGTATTTCCCTGATGATGAGTTATGTTGAGCATTTTTTCATGTGTCAGTTGGCCACTGATAAGACTCTTTAAAAGCACAGGCAATTAAAAAATTCAGGACAGTGGCATAAGAGAGAATTAGGCAAGAACATAAATGAGGAGAACAAGGGTATCTTTAAATCGTGTTGTGGATTCACAGACTCTTATTTTTCTATTATTCTTTAAACTATATATTTGAGACATTATTTCTCTTTTGTGTGTATGATTTATCTGACAATAAGAAAACTCTTTAAATAGTAAAAAAAACTTAATCTACTAGAAAGATGTGACCATTTTAAATTCATAGTCTTTCAAATTAACAGAACTAAATATAGAAAGAGATAAGTCCACAATTATAGTAGGAGACTTCAACAAACTTTCAAAAATTACTCACTGAACAATCAGACTAAATGATGTATTAATTGACTTAATTGATATATGTAAAATTATCTAATAAGGGAACATGAGACATTTACCAAAACTGACCATATTCTGGGACATAGAATGAGTCCCCAAGTTCCCCCATATTTCAAAATATTGAAACCATTAATGTATTCTCAGATTCAGTGGAATTAAGCAAGAAATCAGTAACCAAATGGAAACTAGAATATCGCTCAAATATTTGGAAATCAGTCGAAGAAGAAGTCAAAATAGAAGTCAGAAAATACTTTGAACTAAGAGATTATGAAAACATGACATCAAAACTTGGGAACACAGGATAAGCTTCACTTAGTGGGAAAAATCAGTGACAATGGTTACTTTGAGGAGGGAAGATGACTGAGAAATAGTAGAGTAGAGCCTGGTAATATTCTGTCTTGCTGGAGGAGGTAATTACATGAATGTTGTCCCTTTGAGAAAAATTCACCATGCTCTACACTTATGATTTGGGCATTTTTCTGTATGCATGATTATACTGCAAAATAAGATTTACTTTAAAAATATCAGAAATTATTCCTGACTCTTCTTTTTCTCACACCTCACATTCAGATCATCAACATTTCCTGTCAGTTTCAATTCAAAATTTATCCAGAATCTGGTCATTTCTCACTACCTCCAGCTGCTAATCTTGTATAAACCAACATCATCTCTTTCTTGATTCACCTCCACTTCATGTCTAGTCTTCCTGCTTCTGCCCTTGCTCCCTATTGCCACTTACCAACACAGTCATTAGGGTGAGCTGTTAAAGCTGAATCAAATATGTTACCACTCTCCACAAAATTGTCCAATTGGCTTCTCATTTCACTCACAATAAAAGCCAAATATTTGTCACGACTATGTGCCTACATCATCTGGACTGCCATCCCATCACTTACTTCATCTCCTACCCCCACATCTTGACCACTCTGTTCTACCCTTACTGCCTCTTTGCTCTTTGCACAACTGCCAGGCACATTCCTGCTCTGTGAGATTTGTACTCATGTCTCCATCTCGCCTGGATGTTTCTTCACCTAGATCCACACAGCTTATTCCCTTACTTCTTCAGATCTCTGTATAAATATAACTTTCATCCCTGACCATTATCATTGCAATTCTTCCCATAAACAACAAGTTCCAATCCCTTTTCAGTTAAATTCACCAGATATTTATCCAGTGCCAATACAAGCCAGGTACTTAGGTGCTCATGACAAATAGGTAAACAAAACAAAGATCCCTGCCTTCATGGGGCCTACATTCAAGAAGGAGGAGACAAGGAATAAACATAGATACACCAATTATACAGTGAGTTGAAGGTAAATAAATACTCTGGAAATAATACTGGGACAGGTTAAGCAATGTTTCTCAGACTGTTAAGAGGGGGTGAGAAAGGAGTTTAAATTATAAATAAGGTGTTCTGAGCAAGCTTTATTGAAAGCAATAACATCTGAGCAAAACTTTGGAAGTAGAAGGGAATTAGCTACATGGATATAGGGAGAAGATTGTTGAAAATGGAGAGTAAGTGCAGAAGCCTGAAGTAGGAATGTGCCTGGCATGTTGGCAGGACAGTAAAAAGGCACATATGGTTAGAACAGTGGGTAGGGTGAGCAACTGTCCAAGTCTGCCAGGAACTCAGAAGTTTCCTGAGATGTGTGACTTTCAGGGCATCCAGGACAAATTGAGATGGTTGGTTGGTCACCCTAAAGAGAAAGAGTTGAAAGAGGTGAGGTCAAAGAAGTAATGGGGCCAGATCATGAAGATCTATGAGGGTCATTTTAGGGACCCTGATTTTTAAAATGAGGAAAACAGCACAGCACGTGGGTGGTTCAGTCAGATGACTGATTAAGATGACTCTTGATTTTGGCTCAGATCATGATCTCTGTGTTCATGGGTTCAAGCCCTGTGCTGGGCTCTTTCCTGACAGTGCGGAGCCTGCTTGGGATTCTCTCTCTCCCTCTCTCTCTGACCCTCTCCTGCTCACACACTCTCTCTCTTTCTCTCAAAATAAATAAATAAATAGATATTTAGGGGTGCCTGGGTGGCTCAGTCAGTTAAGCACCTGACTTTTGATTTTGGCTTAGGTCACAATCTCACAGTTCGTGTGTTCAAGCACTGCGTGGGGCTCTGTGATGACATCACAGACCCTGCTTGAGATTGTGTCTCCCTCTTTCTTTGCCCCTCCCCCACTTGCTCTCTCTATCTCTCTCTAAATAAATAAAAATAAAAATAAATTTTAAAAACAATTTAAAAAATAAATAAATAGGGGTGCCTGGGTGGCTCAGTCGGTTGAATGTCCAACTTCAGCTCAGGTCACAACCTCACAGTTCATGGGTTTGAGCTCCATATTGGGCTTTGCACTGACAGCTCAGAGCCTACTTCAGCTTCTCTGTCTCTCTATCTCTCTGTCTGTCTCTCTCTGCCTCTCTCTGCCCCTCCCTGCTCATGCTTACTCTCTCTCAAAAATAAAAATGTTAAAAAAAAAATTAATAAATAAATAAATGAGGAAAACAGGGAGCCAGTGGAATGTTTAAAAAACTCTTTTTATGGTTGTGTTGAAAATGGGGCATAGAAGGACAAGTGTGAAAGAAGGAAAACCATCATGGATGCTATTGCAATAATCCAGGTGAGAGTTGATGGTGGCTTGCACCAATGATTTTTTAGTAGAGATGATAACAAGTGGTCAATTCTGGATGTACTCTGAAGGTAGAACAAGTAAAATTTCCTAAAAGATTGGATGAGGAGTGTAACAGAAAGAGGAAGGATAACTTTCCAGGGGTTTGATCCAACCAACTATAAGTACGGAGTCGCTATCAGCTGAAATGAGAAAGAATGACCATAGAGCAAGTTTGAAGAGAAAAAAAAACAGCTCTATGTTAGACATGTTATAAACCCTTTTCTGCCTCATTTTCTTCCATAGCTTTTATCCACACTGACATGCTATGTACTTTATTTACTTACTTATTTATTATCTATATTTTCCCACTAGAATATAATCTCCAAGAAGGCAAAGACTTTTGTTTGTTTTGTTCACTGCTCTATCACCAGCTTCTAGAATAAATTCATCTACTACATAAGCATTTATAGAGTGCCTCCTGTATGATTGGAACTACACTAGGCTCTAGGAACGCATCAAAACATATGACATGTTCTTAGGATTGCCAGATAAAATACAGGATGGAAGGCCACATTTGAATGGCATATAAATAATGAATCATTCTTAGTATATAAATGTCCCACATTCAAATATGTATGCTCCATAGACAAAAATTCAATTATGGGAAATAGTTATCTGAAAATAAGTTTAACTGGGCATCCTGTATTTTTATTTGCTAAATCTGACAACCCTTATGCTTTCTGAGTATAAGGAACCTAAACAATAATGGGATATATAGAAAAATAAGCAGTCTGTATATAATAACTTCAGGAATCCAGGACACCATGGGAGCATACAGGAAGGGTATCACACATAGACTGTGCATATTGTAACTGAGAGTAGAGTTATCTAGTTGAAAAGTGGAAAAGCATCCCAGGAAGATGGAATAATGTAGGTCAAGCTTAGAGGACAAAGAGACCTTGGGACATTTGTGAAGCTGCATGGTTGACCTGGTGTCTTAGATATACCTAGAGAACATAATTGTGTGAGACGGGAATCGGAAGAGTTAACATCTCCAAAAAGCACACGTGGCTGAGCAATTACTCTACCAGAGACCTAGGCAAAGGCCAGCAAACACAGGCACCTGCCACCAGAAGCAAGAGCAGCAAGGGAGACCATCTTCCCATCCACCAAGCAGTTGTGGCAGCAACAATACAGGGTTCTTTTTTTTTTTTTTTTTTTTTAATTTGAAAGAGAGAAAGAGAGTGCAAGTCAGAGAGGAGTAGAGGGGGAGAAAGAGAGAATCTTAAGCAGGCTTCATGCTCAGCACAGAGCTCAGTGCCAGGCTCAATCCCACGATGCTGAGATCATGGCCTGAGCCAAAATCAAGAGTCGGAGGCTCAACAGACTGAGCCACCCAGGCCCCCAACAATAGAGGGCTCTGACATTCACTGCCCACCAGCTGCATCTCACTGGGCTTGACCATCATGACCAAGGACAAAATGGAGGACAATTCTTTTCCAGTCCATCCTTGAGAGACTGACTGTGTTCCCAGTTTCCCCACAGGTAGAAAGAGGCAGACAGAACAAAACCTACTTTCATACAAAACAGGTAAACACTCCTGAAAATCTGGAGGAGGGAAGAAATCCCATAGAAAAGTCTGGAATTTCTGTTAGCAAAATGGGCAGAGGTTGGTACCCTTCGTAATCTCTTCTGAATCCACAATCTGGCAACATTTGAGTTCTACAAGAGCATGCATTCTCAGCAGGAGCGATCCAACTCCCAGAGAGGTGAAATTGATTCTTGGAGGTAGGAATATCTTAGATATTATAATGGTATGTTACCCTGCAAAAGGCTATCATACATAAACAGATCTATAGTATATCTGTGATTCTAAAATTACACCAGAGGATAGGGGAAGAGAGGATGAGAAGACCTTTTAAAAATATCTAAAAAGACTACTTAGGGATGGCAAGAATGAGAAACAAATTGATAAACACGGAAGTAGAGCAAAGTTCTACCTGAGGGATGGAGACTAGGTTGGTGTGACAGATGTGTTCTTCTGGAAGAAGGGGTAGAGATAGAAAGGAGCAGGAAAGGAAGGTATTCTGGGTGGTGCAAACACCATATGCATAGACTTCCAGAAAAAGTAAAAGGTAAACAACATAAATGCAATAGCATGGTCAAGTAAGATAAGGTCTGGAAAGGCTTTATTGGATTTAGCAATTAGGAGGTCACTGATCATTTAACCTCTTTGTGCTTCAGTTTCCATACTTGTTAAATTAAATTGAAAAATAATCTCCCAGGCAACTTAAAGCTCTAAAGACTCTCATGTGGACTGGGTCTCTTTACACACAGAGACACACACAAAAGACACATCCACACACTTACACACACTCCCAACACACATGCTAATCTCTTTCCTTAATCTAATTTTCTTATCTCTCTGCAGCTATATTTGCTTTTGAAGAATTCCAGTTCTCTTTGTTTAATGATAACAATACTTTTTAAAAATCAATTACAAGAGTCTACAGTTCCCTGATAAGCTGAGTTGCTGGACAATAAACGGGTTAATATTAGTTCCTATGAGCATTCCTAATGCTTTATAAATACCTTTTATAATGCAATAAATTCTTTAGAATGTGGATGCCAGATTTTTATTTCATTTTAAAAAATGATTTGAAAACCCAGATTCATTCCAATGGGGGGAAAAATGATTTCCACCTAAACTATCATTCATTCATTAAATATTTTCTAAGTGCCTACTATGTATCAAACAGTACAATATGTGTGAGAGAAATCATCAGCGAATAAAGACAAACAGTCCATAGCTTCCAGGAACCCAGAAGGCGGAAAGTAAGGGAATAACTGAGAAGTTGGTAATGTTAGCACCATGTACTCATGCCTACCATGTGGCCACATGGGTAACACATCCGGACCTTGGACCTGCTCCTGAAAAGAGCTCTGGGGAGAGGTAAAGTATCAATTTACCAAAGAGAAAAATGGCAGGCAGCAAAGACAACAGCCACTCTAGAAAGAGGAGTTCATCACCATTTGGAGGCCATAGACCCCTTCTCAGAATCATGTATTTAAATGTCTAACATAAGAGTACAAATGCAGCCAATTACACTGAAGTATGGTTATCATTTTTACAATTTGTGGTATGTGCATTTCTTTCCTAACACATTAAATAACCAGATCCAGCAGCTGTCCCAAGAACAACTATCATTTTGAAGCAGTGATGAGCACAAATGGCCTGCTGAGCTACTTGTAACCCTGTGTTATAAAAATATCTGTGATGTTTATTGATGACAAAGTCACAGACACTATTAATAATTCTGCAGTCTGGTGCCTACATTTATAATTGAACAGAATGTGAAATTTCAGTTAGAGCTTAAGGAAAGTAAAGAATTGTTTTACTATCTAAATCCACAGGCTCTCCTAAATTCCACCCAGGGAACCCTTGGGCTGCAGCCCCCTGTTCTAAGACATGAAGCTCAGTCAGGATTTTCTCCTTCAATAACATAGTTCTGTAGTCACTTGTAGAGCTATCATTCCCTCATTGGGATTTCCCAAAGATGTAGCTTGTCCATTATTTGGGGCACACTGCCATCCCATGGCTCCTCCTGAGGAGTTTAGCATTAATAACATTCACAACAAAGCAGCCTTTTAGGGCATTAGACCAAACCTGCAAATTAATGCACTGGCTCATCACAATTCATTAATCAAACTCAGACCGGATTTAACAACAGATTATTAAAGACTCAAAATTATACCCACAGAAGAAGAAGGGAAAAAAAAAAAAACCAGGCAGCTCCCAGAGGGTCAAATGTAATGTGAATGGTTTTGCATAAAACCATAAACCTGCTATTAAATTAAAAACAGGAAAAATTATGTCCACTGCTTATCTCCAGTCATTTTTTTTTAAAGGAACGTTACGCTAATTTATTTCTTTGCTCTTCCTGGTTACACAGTAAAAGACTAAAAGGTTACAATGCACTGGTTCTTTTGATGTTTGGTTGAGCAACTTACACTAACATGTACTGACTGAGGTACAGAAATTAATGAAATTACTCCCATAATTCATTACTAATGGAACACTGTCAATGCTTTCAACTGACAGTTCACACACATCTTCGGCAGACAGCGAGACACCTCTTGGACACTGTAGGACTCACTCCTTCTGATAATGACCAACAAAGCAGAACTTGGCTGCTTTGTCCTACAATTTCACTGATCTCTCACCTCCATGTGTTTGCTCTTGATGAACAGGTCTGTTCTCTCTGGGAACAAAAGCAGGAAGGGGGGAACAATGATTGGAATTTTTCTTTCCCTTCAGGGAAGTTAGGTAGACCAGCTGGGGATTCCCAAAGATGTATAAACATTCAGAATGCTGTAATTGGGCAGGACACAGAGCTACAACTGACTTTGCAATGAACTTTTTTAAAGGTTAATATTTTAGAGCAGCAATCATGGATAAAGAGCATAATCCTAATAAGAAGTATGAAAAAAAACTAAAGAACTGTGTGATTTTGTGACATCTTGCTCTTTCCCCATTAGGACTGAATCATTAGTTCTTTCTGTTTTTGCAGAAACAGAAGCAAAAATTACTAGCACACATGCTGATTAAAGTAGGTAAGTGACATTTCTGGAAATACAAAATGTTTTATTCAATGTAGGTACCTGTTTGATATTTATAGAGTGTTTTGGTCTTACTACTGTCTGATTTAAACTCTAAACTGCTCAAGAGAAGTGTCCGTGTCTTTGTTATATACGTGAAAATAATTAATAACGTCTCTCTGAAGATAAGCTCCTATACACTGATCATACCAAGTTAGTATAAAATGACACTATGGGTGAGGCAAAATATACCAATGACCATATAATATATGCATAATACAAATTATGTATAATAGAAAAAGGTCCAAAATAGTCAACACATTCAAAACACTTTATAAATACAGGAAGATTCTTTTTTTTTTTTAAGTTTATTTATTTTGAGAGAGACAGAACTATGCAAGTGGGGGGTGGGCAGACAGAGATGAGGAGAGAGAATCCCAAGCAGGCTCCCCACAGTCAGCATGGAGCCTAATGTCGGGGCTCAAACCCACGAAACCGAGACATCATGACCTTACTGAAACCAAGAGGTGGACATTTAACCGATGGAGCCACCCATGCATCCCAATATAGGAAGATTCTAATACAACGTGATTTGGGTTTGGATTCTGCTCATATTGTTGTAGTTACATTATATGCAGTAAATACATAGGCCAATTCTGTCATCCCCCTCCTTCAACCCCTGGCACTCTTTCCTGTCTGCTAGGGATCACAATCCACCTCAACACAGCTGTAATTGTGTTACACTGCAAACAGCTTCCATCAATTGCTTAATGACTTCTTAAAAAGAAATGTATTCACTCTACCCAGACACAGTATCTGGCACATGGTAGGTATTCTCTAAATATTTCTTGAAATGAAAAAACAATACTTCCTCTCCTCTTTCCAAATGAAAACCTACTATGTTCTATGTTAGGGCTGTCCTTCCAAAATCAACATAAACAGTACTAATTCCCACCAAGTGTTATCTTAGAGATTAACTGCAAATAAGTGCCTCATATAAATATCTTGGAATTTTTCATTGAACCTCCAGTCTCACGCAGATGCTTATTACCCTGTCATGTGGTCAAATAGATGCACCAGAAGAGAAAGTTATATCTATTTGAAAACACAATTGTAAAATCCATATCATAGAAACAAGGGCCATCGTAAGCCACCAAGATTAACAAAAATAAAGCCAACCTTAACTTTTGAACAGGAACACTTTGGGCAAAAGGGTACAACTGAGATCCTTTATTTCTCTAAGGTGTGATAAGTGGGTAAATTCTAACAACAGCTACTGTGGATAAAGCCCCTGCTCTGGACCAGGCATCTGCTGCGTGGGTGACATGGAACGACAAGCCCATCAAGTGGACATTAGCATCACTACTTTACTAAGCACTAAGCAGGAAATTCTGAGAGCTTCAGCAGCTCATCCGGAGGTCAAGCTAGGGTGTTGCACAGCCAATGTGTAAAGTCACATCTCCTGCTTCCAAAGTCCTATGACACAACTACTCTATTGCACCGCTCTTCTCTCAGACCCTTTCCCGTGTATGCCCTCCACTAGAGCTACTTCCAACCTAAAACAATCACTGAAGGAAAGATCTGGTCTTCAGACATACCTTTATACCAATTCTAGATAACCCACAGATTGTAAGTGGCAGAAGAGCAAGGTATTTAGCTGTTGGACTATGGTATCAGATTGCCTAGATTAGCTTCCCAGTCCTCTGACTTCCTTGTGTGGACAATTTTCTTCATTGTGCCTTACTTTTCTCATAAATAAAATGGGAGTGCAAATAATGCCAACCTCATGAGGCTGTAGTGATAATTAAATAGGTTAGTAAATGTGAAATGCTTTGTGCCTGACATAGAAAGTGCTGAATGGTGTCAGATGCTATCTCCAGCTCTTAACAGCTACAACAGAGTGGAGACTTGGTCACTCACAATTCACTATCTTCACTGACCAGCTTCCAATCACTAGGCTTTACTGAGCATTGAATACAATGCAACCTAGATAACGAAATAGCCTGAAAGTGGTTTTAATGTTAGACCTCAGGCTGTAGATTCTTTGCCATGAAGGACAATTGGGCAATTCCTCCAAAGTCCCAGTGGTAAAATTCAGCGCTCCATCCCCCCAGGGAACATTTGGTTCAACCCGAGGACTGAGTGACCTGGATAAGTCTATCTGCATCCACTACTCATTTTCATTTTTAAATTATTTAGTGTTTTACCTCAATCAATCATTTCATCTTTCCGGGCTTTAATTTTTCCAACTTGTGAATACTGAGGGGTAGAGATGAGCAAGTGGTGGTGCAAACAGGAATTAGAAGGGATCTTCACCACAATGCTGTCAATGAAACCACCAGAGCTTTCAAATCAATATAACTTTTGAAAGTTAAGGAAAGTGGGAGCTGCAACTGAACAAAATTCATACATCCCAATGTACAAATGTAGAACTTCAGACCCAAGATCACCCAGCCAGTAATTACAATTTTGAGATTTGAACTCACAGCCTACTGTCCTCAGGTGCCTATTTCCACAACTTTAACCTGCTCTTCTAAGGAAAGGAAGAATTCAAACATCCTCTTTCATTACTATTATTTCTTAGGTATAACTAATTTTAACATATTACCACTATTAGACTCTCTTAGCTAATTATATAATGATGATGATGATATATATGAACAGCATAGAAATCTGTAAATTATGAAAGCAGCTTGAAACATCATCTTCCATACTGGCTCTGATATACAATAAACTAAGAATCTGAATATTCTATAATTATTGGTAGAATTGATGCAGTGCTGAGTTAAAAATTACGAGCCATAGTGTCCACACCCACGTAACCTGAATTAGTCCTTTGATAGAAGACATTCACTGAGTGAATGCTGAATAAACATTTGCATTCCCTGCCAAGAGGAAATTTTTAAAAATTACTGTAAGCTTGAGCCAATGAACTCTGTACATACTGGTGACAAAGACCCTCTACATCCTTTCCTCCTGGTTGGAAAAACAAAAGGAAGTGAGGTGGTTCACAAGAGAAGATAACGAGAGGGAAGAATACACAGCAGTCTAAGGTAAACAGAATAAGGTATAAAATCCTTCTTCTCCGAGGAACATATCCTTTCATATCCTAAGGTAATCTCCAGGCAAAAATGTCTAAGTGACAGACACTTTCACCACAAGTCAAAAATCCATATGACCACAGGTGAACTGGGCTGCTGAACCTTATCCTAAACTATATTTTATAAAATCATTCTCTCTGGATCAATAAAATGCAAATGCTGAAGTTATCTTGTTAACCATCAAAATAAAAGGAACCTTGAGAATAACGTTGTCATTCTTAATTAAAACGGGCTTTTTAATTCCTTTAACTAAAGTACATATTAATACTGGAAACACTTGGCTAACTAAAGAAAGACTCTACCCATATCCCCAATTAGAGAACACTTCATTCATATATGATGCAGTTTATAACTACTTAGCGGTATGGTTGGGTTAAGTCTCTTTGGCCTACTTTTTAAATGATTAAATACTCTCCATCCAAGTAAATAGATGTCTTCAGAGCCGCATTTTGCATGATAAAACATTCTTTAAATGCATAAACCTTCGCTCAAGATTTAAGAGGGCAAAAAATCTTAGTGACAGTACATTCATTATGTCTTTATTAAGGCCACACTTTTCCATAGGGTTATGCGTAGCTGAAAATAAGGCTCAGTTTAATAACAAAGCAAGCTTTCCTAGGACTACAAAAATTGTAAAATTTTAATGTTTAATGCATTCCTTAATTATAGAAAACTCTGCAAAGAATAACATCCTTGAAATTTACTATGCAAATGCTCTTAATTTATGACAAATTGCTCTTTCAAATACAAGTATTAAATCTCTATGAGATTGTTGAGGTAATGTACTAATATGCATCACTAAGATCTTAAATTTCTAAGTGGCAATGCTGTTTGTTAGATGCAAACAAGGATTACCTTAATTAAAATATACTATCCCCAGCCTCTCAGCAGATTTAGTTCAGTTTTTATATAGGACAGATTCATTATCTGCCTCAAGTTAATAAAAGTCTGACCTACTGTGGTTATTTCCTTTAAAATTTAATTTTAATTACTATTTTGTTAATGGAAATAAAGCACTAAAGAATTGTGAAGATGATCCAAAAGCAATTTTGAAAACTTAATTAAAATACCTCTTGAAAGCTTCAAAAGGAATTTAACACTTACGTGGTTTGATAACTGATGGCCTTACAAATACCGCATTAGATACCAACTCTGTAAAAAAATCATCAGATGAAACATGCTTTAGAACTATAGCACTTCCTTAGTCTGTATCTTGAACTAATGGTCCAGCTAAATAGATGTAAACATCAAGCCTTTCATTCAAAATTTTAACATTAGACAAAGGTTCTTAACAAAGAAATAAAATGAGTAACCATTACACAGCGCCTTCACAATACATAAACCTTAAATGCATTCAGAGTTTTTACATAAAACCATCCGGGCTAAATCCAGATAATTTCAGAAGTGTTCAGTTTGTCTTCTGATCCTTCGGGACCCGAATATAAAATTAAAAGGCTGGTAAGAAGTTGTATAAAATTCGGTACCAGAGTTTTATTAGGCAGCTTCCTCTCCAATCTAAATTTCAAAGGTTTACACATATATTATTGATCTTATCTGTGAAAATATTGGTTCAGTAAATAGCCTTTAAACATAACACAATCCATAGATTTTATTGAGATTCACTCCTCATGAAAAAGATAAGAATATGAGAAGCAGGGTATAACAAAGAGCATGCTCCAGGGAAGAAGCACAGACTTTGTGATATTTAAAATATATTTAGCAGCTCTTATATTACAAACCTCACAATGTTATGGTTCATAATGCAATGTGCATTTTTGTACCAGACTATTTGACTACTTCCAGTAAGTAAAATCCCTGCATTCATTAGCAATAATGAATTTTTCTTCTCATAGATCTATTTAATGAAAAAGGCATTTTGCCAGAAACCACCCCCTACCATGTCCCCCCAAAAAAATCAGTATACCATTTCATTTAACATAAAGTCAGGGATCTATTCTTCTAAACACTAGAATTCCAACTCCAGAAATTAAAGAAATTTTACTAAAAATGAAAAATAAATATATGACTAAAATCATTGGATAACAATTAAGCTAAGGTAACACTGAATTTCTGTAATTCTATATTAACCTTGAAATGTGATTTAAATTCAGACCTCAGGGATGCCTAGGTGGCTCAGTAGGTTCAGAGTCTGACTTCAGCTCAGGTCATGATCTCGGAGTTTGTCGAGTTTGAGCCTCACATTGGGCTCTGTGCTGAGCCTGGAGCCTGCTTCAGATTCTGTATCTCCCTCTCTCTCTTCCCCTCCCCCACTTGCACTCTGTCTGTCTCTCTCTCTCTCTTAAAAATAAATAAACATGAAAAAACTTTTTTAAAAGAATAAATAAATAAATAAATAAATAAATTCATACCCACAAAAATGGCCTAATTGAACAAGGTAAAAAAAATTCTGTAAAAATACAAATCCATGCTTTGTTATTTTTTTATTTGCCACACAGAAAATCACCAATTTTTGAGTGAGTTATTTTCTAAGAGTTTACTTACATGTCAGTTTTTTAAAACTTAAGATGAATATTACCCTAGAAGCAATAAATAAGGATCAGGTTCATCCTAAAAAAAATCTATAAAAGCCTTAATTTAGCTTTATAGCATAGCTGCAAGACTTGCAATGAAATATAGCAGAAAGCAAAACTGTTTCAATACTAGTAATTAAAGCAAATGGAAAGTTAAATTGAATAAAAGATAGTTTATTATTCTTAAATGCTCTGGGAATAATAGACTTAATTGGAAGAGAAAGCAAATGTAGATGAGACATTTATGAGAATTCTGAACAGGACTTCTGAGCTTTTTCAAGGTCTTTGGAGGTTATTGTCACCAATCCGGTATTAAGTCTTAATTTCATGTGAAAACATAACATGTATTACTTTACGTGGTAAAGGTAAGTTTAAAAACAAGTGTTCCTCCCTTTTCTTGTTGCAAGTAATCTCTAATATTCACTTGATTTTCATCAACAATGATAACAGTAATTTTTAACTGATAATTGCAATGGCAAAAGAGGGATGGTAGAAGTTTTCCTGGAGACTCACGCATGCTCATGCACAAGCACACACACATACACATGTACACACACACATGCTCGCGCATGTTGGGACAAAGGTAAGGAGGCGAGAAGGAACAACAGAAAAGTATTAGAAAGAAGGGACGCAGGGTTAATAAGGAAAACTGTACAGAAGAACCTAGGTGGCTCAGTCCATTAAGTGTCTGACTCTTGATTTCAGCAAAAGTCATGATCTCAGGGTCGTGAGACCAAGTCCCACACTTGGCTCTGTGCTGACATTGCAAAGGATGCTTGGGATTCTCTCTCTTCCTCTCTCCCTGCTCCTCCTCTGTTTGCCCATGCACATGAATGCGCGCTCTCTCTCTCTCTCTCTCTCTCTCTCTCTCCCAAAATAAATAAACTTAAAAAAAAATAAGGAAGCCTGTAATGAAAGAAAACGGTAACTTATGGTCTGTTGGTTGGAATGTTTTATTTGTTCGGTTTGTTGGCTGTGTGTGTGTGTGTGTGTGTGTGTGCATAAAACAGTGAAGGAAGAGAGGGAGAGAGGCCAGAGTGATTTCCTGATACCCATCTTTCCATTTAAGTTAGTTTTTTAATCTCGGTAGTTTCTTTTGAGAGTAAAATGTACCAAAGTGGCCAATGATGCATATGATTCCTTACATTCAAAATACAATGGTTTATAGTTTCTACACTAATAAGCATTGAGAAGCCTTGAATAAATTAAATAAGGCTTAGAAGAATTCAGAGTTTTTGCATAAAACCACAGTGCTATATTACTACAAAACATTTTGTTTGTATTTTGATCCTCTAGGACCTACTCAAATTACCAAGCTGATAATGTACTACATAAAATTCAGTACCAAAGCTATATTAGGCAAAGACCAAAAAACAAACAAACAAAAACCCAACAACAACAACTTAGAGCTTTTAACATGCTCATGTGCATTGGGACTGTCTAAGAATATGTAGTCTGAACTTTTCTCAAGGGGTATCTGCCAGTGTTTGCATTCTGTGAAGCATACTCTGGGAAAAGCAGAGTTAGAGTCAGTAATAAGACAAAGATTCCCACGGACACCCCTGTTGTCCAAGACTGTTTTGGAGAATCTAGCCAGTAAAATGGGTTAGTAAAATGGGTTAAAGAAATGTGGCATGCATTAGAATAGGAGAGAGAGCATTATCATTCTTTGCAAATGATATTAGAAAATCTGAGAGAATCAATTAACATCTATTAAAACTAACAAAGAATTTAGAGGAATAACAAGATATGAAAGCAATAATTTTCACTTATACTAACAATCAGTTGGAAAATATAATGGGAAAAAATATTTTACTCATAATATGAATTTAACAGAAAGAAAGAGAGATCACCCAAAAGAAAAATGGGCAAAGAATATTAACAAGCAATTAAGAGAAATATGCAAATAGTCAATTAACATAGGAACAGATGTTCAAACTCAATAATAATCAAAAAATATAAATTAAAACCAGATACCATTTTCCCCTTATGAGCATTGAAATGATTAAAAACGTGGGCAATACCCCATGTTGACATGAAATGTGGAGGGAAAACATACCCTTCTGTGAGTGGTATTACTCAGAGTCCTGACAGGAAATTAAGAGTACACTCAAATTGGGTAATTTGAAGAGCATTTAATAAAAGGGTTATTTATTCATAAGGGTGTCAGGCTGGGTGGAGGGAACCCACAAGAAATAGGGCAGTCTCTAGGGCTAGAATGAGAAAAACAGAGCTGAGCAGAGAAAACTGTGACCTTAGGTCTGAGAAGATAGCCAGCCCCCAGTAATCCCACAGGAGGAGCCAGGAGAAGTAGTTCCTCCTAATTCTCCTCCTTCCTTCTCATCTCCTGCCAGTGCCCCCATCCCAGACAACGCAGCCCAACCAGAAGCCCAAAGGCTAGGGACCTACACATCCAGATCAGCCTCTCAGAGCTCAATACAGGATAGAAAAGGGTAGAGGGTACACCCCAAGGTGCAACAGAAGATATCTAGCATGTAAGGGTTAGGAAAAGTATAAATTAGGAAAGCCAAATTGAACGACGGTTTGGCAACATTTACACTTACCATAATATTTGTGCAATCATTAAAAAAAAAGATGACAAAAACAGAAAAATATCAAATCATTAGAAGAGGTTGTCTCTGAGGAAGGTTGGGAAGGAAGCTCAGGGTTGCAGGGTCAGACAGATCTGCGTTTGCATCCTGAGTCTAGCTGCTCAATTAGTATTTTTTTTTTTGACTACAAAAAAAAAGGACAGAAAATCAAACTGACCTGATGAAGACAGTTCAGTCTTCATCAAGGCTCACACTGCCAAACCATGGAGAAGCTCGGGATAGGTCTGCCTTCAGAAATACCTGGATCCAGGGACTCAGACCTTATCAAATTTTTCTCTCTCTCTCTGCCTTCCATCCACTGTCCCTTTCCTCCCATAGGCTACCAGCTCTGTTCCCTCTAGTTGGCTTCATTCTCTCAGGCCAGCTGTTCCCACAAGTTCAATCCATAGCCAAATGCAGTGATAAAAGTATATTCTTCAAGCCTCAAGGCTAGAGAGAAAAGAGTTTCCCAGGTACTTCAGTTGAGATTCTTCTACAAAATGCCACTGCGTGGACAAGTGTAGATCACATGGCCAACCATGACTGAATCATATGGTAGGCCACAGGATGAGGGCATGGCGACTGGCCCTTTCTGGAACAAATGCCCCACTCTGTGACTAAAGGACATGAGAATTTTAGGGTGCCTAGCTGGCTCAGTAGTTTAAATGTCTGACTCTTGATTTCGACTCAGGTCATGATCTCATGGCAATGAGGTCAGCCCAAAGGTTCCATGATAATTGTAGAGCCTGGGATTGTCTCTCTCCCTCTCTCTCTCTGCTCCTTCCCCACTTGTGCTCTCTCTCCCTCTCTATTTCTGTCCCCCCACTCTCAAAGTAAATAAGGAAACATTAATTAAAAAAAAAAAAGGACATGAGAATTTTGATTATCTTTCACCACAACCACATGTTTGGGATAGAAGAACCACAATCTCCCTAAATGAGAAATTTTCTTCCGGACACTAGAAAAGCAAATAAATACTATATAAATGGCAACCTCGGACCCTCAGTTTCCTCATATGTAAAATAAAGGAGATGATGGTGTTCATCTTATTCTTATTCTCTTATTATTCTTTTTATCTCTGTATTTCTATATTATTTCATGTTTTAAAAGAACATTTTGCTTTTAATCATGAATAAGAAATCTGTTTCCATTTCGAGAAAAAAAGGAGAGGCCAACAACATTAATTCAGGAAGAGCTATCAGGTTAAGTTAATTACTAATTACTTAAAATTTGTATTACTTTTATATTGACTCTTCACAAAATACCTACTACTAATAATTACTTGTCTATACCTAATCAAATTTAAATATCACAAAGACTTCATAAAATTGGTGCAGTCCCCATTTTACTGACAAAATTTAAACTCAGAGAATTAAACTAATTTACCCAAGGACACAAAGCCAACAGCTAATAAAACTGCTATGTAAACTCAGATCTGTCTAAAGAAGAGGTCTGCAAACTATAACCTGTGGGCCAAATCCCACCTGCCCCCTGTTTTTTTATTGCCCACAAGCTAAGAATGGTTTTTTCACTTTTGAATTGTGGAAACAAAGGAAGAGAACACTTTATGACACATACAAATTATGTGAAATTCAAATCTCAGTGTCCATCAGAAATGTTTTATTGGAACACAATCCTGCCCGTTTATGCCAGAGAAGATAGATTTACATCTTCTTGGTGGCTGCTTTGGCACTACGATGGCAGAGTAGAGTTGGGAGAGTGATCATGTGGCCCAAGAAGACTAAAATATTCACTATCTGGTTCTTTACAGAAAAAGGTTTGCCAACTCTGGTCTAAATCCCAAACACATTGTCTGTCAAGGACCTCTTACTACCTATCCAGATACTGTCTAAAACTTACTGGATGATGCCGCTAAAAGGTCTCTTGCGGCCCAAGCAAGGGTATTTCAATGCAAGAAAATAGGAGAGCATCTGCCAAGTTCATCTTGAGGGATGGAGAACAACAAAGGAGGTAAAAAAATGTCTGCTGCCATACCACCCTGACTGACCTGATCTCAGAAGCTATGTAGGGTTGGGCCTGGTTAGCACTTGTATGGGAGGTGAGGTAAAAAATGCACCAAATAATGACATCTGCTTAGGACAGAGGAGGGGAAGGAAACAAGGTTATTGGTTCCCAATGGCACATGGTGTGACCATTCACTTACATAAAATGTTAAGTTGAATTCCTGAACACAGTATCACACATCATTCACAACACCTAGTAGGGTCAGAAAAAAATTTTTTTTGAGAGAGAGAGCATGAGTAGGGAAGGGCAGAGAGAGAGGGGGACAGAGGATGCAAAGCAGGATACGTGCCAACAGCAGTGAGCCCGACATGGGGCTTGAACTCACTGTGAGATCATGACCTAAGCCAAAGTTGAGCACTCAACCAACTGAGCCAGCAAGGTACTCCAGAAAACTTTTTTGGTATTAATAAATTTAGAAGTAAATCCTGCATGACATTTTAAGTTTATAAAACTATTCTAAAGCAAAAAAAAAAAAAAATGGAGGGCATGGAGTAAAGAATGACCTATTCAAATTCTTAAAATGGAAACTAAAAAACTTTGAATCAGTTTGTAAATATCAGAAGCTAGTCTGCTAGTCTGCCTTTCACTATACATAAGCAGTATGGACTGCCAGATTCACAGCAGCCCTAAGGTGTATTCCCTGCTTCATTATACCAGTACTAGATTTATACCATCCTCGGAAAATAGTTATCTACTATTTTCTCAAAAATCTCTGAAGACTATACAATCACTGGTGTTCAGAAAATAATTTCTCATAACCTTTATACTTAAGCTATGTTTCTAATATAATCAAAATATCAACATTAAGAATAATTTCAATCAGAGACATGGGACAGTAAATCCATGACTTCCTTTTATTTCATCACTGACTTACTGTGTAGCTTAGGTGTATATGAATCTTAACTAGGCTCTGAGTTTCTTAATTTATGAATCTAAGCTAATATAGAATGTTTTAAGAATTGGACTTAGAAATTGTATTGGGGTGCCTAGGTGGCTCAGTCAGCTAAGCGTCCAACTCTTGATTTTGGCTCAGGTTATGATCTCACCTGAGAGGAGTTTGAGCCCTGCGCTGGGCTCTGAGCTGACAGCATGGAGCCTGTTTGGGATTCTCTCCTTCTTTCTCTCTTCCTCTCCCTCCTCCCACCCTCTAAAAATCAATAAACTTTAAAAAAAAAAAAAGAAACTATGAATTCCCTTATGGTCTCTGACAATAGATATCAAGTAAGTACAGGAGATTCTCATCATGGAATCACTAGACTCTATTTCTCAAAGTGAAAAACATGAGTCCCCCTAAGAGAACTAACGAGCCACTAGGCCACAGAAGAGAGAGTCGTAGGCAAGACAGAATGTGAATGCTAACCACCACTTAATCTCCTAGCGTCTGCCTTCTCTACTTCTGAGCAGTTGTGTATATTAGGTATACTGAAGCCCTTTATGAACTGCTAAGCACTGTAAGATGTGAGTTTCTACTACTGTCCTTGATAATCACCCTTGGATCGTAAATGCAACTGATTTAGAAACACAATACATTGCGTGGACAGAGCCAGATTATCTTTAAGCAAGTTTCTGATGTCTGCTTAGGGTTAAGTAATCATGGCATATATTTCTCATGCAGCATTACCAGTAAGAATTCAATAGGAAAAAGTTGATGGGTTACAGGAAATAGAGAACATGTTGTTCTAACTAACTCACAGTTTCTTTGTCTCATCGGGTTGATAAAACTATGGTGAAGTCTTGATTGGAGGTTGCATATTACCTGGCAGGTTAACCTTTCTTTCAACACAACGGGATTTGGGTTCAAAAGCTGATGACAAAACCACCATGTGTCTAAAAACTGATCTTTTCATTTCTACTGTGTAAGCAGGTTGAAACGGCTGTGCCTGTTAATTAACCCCTGAATCCCGTCAAGATAATTGAAGCGTAAACTTAAGATAAGGTTTACATGGCAAAGTAAAGCACTGCGGAGCATCAGCGCTCTTGCGTCTCTCCACCCTGCGCCCTCTTCCGATCTCAGTCTGACAAAAAGCAGACTCGACAAGGCTTCACCCCAATCCACTTCAAAGGAGTGAAGTGTATGCTCCAAAATCGAGTAAAGACGTTAATGCCTCACACCGTATTGTCTAACATACATTTTTATAGATAGCTGGTCTTACAGAATTTTTTTGCCCTCCTTGCGTGTATTTTTTGCATGGAGAAAGGATAAGCAGATTCCATTGTTGTCTTTTCTCATTTGGTTAAATGTTGTAGTATTAGGCAAATGATAAGATATCAACCACTTTTATTTAGAAATTATTTTAGTTAGAGACAATGATCTGTTTGGCTTTGTTCAAAATCAGCTCCAGGATGATCCTTCTTACATTTCCATTAACTATGAAATTAAAGAGAGGAGGCAATTTTTAAAAGAGAAATATTGCTTTTAGCCTGAAACCCTAAGTGTTGAGTTTCTGCCTGCAGTGGGTTTTTTCAATTAAATTATAAACCATGGGTAATAGAGATTTATAATGGGAGTGCTGATACAATCTTAACTATAGGGAAACCATCCGACACGCTCTGTGCTGTATATGGCTGGATTATTTGCATTAAATTATCTTTAGGAAATGCAAACAAAACAAAGAAAAATGTAAAGCTTGTCGCATTATTAGCATAAAATCAAAGTCCTTGAATGCATAATTGTTCCATACCCAAAGCATTAACGGATTTTATTCTTCAAGTTCAAAGACCTCCTAATTAATATGCAAAATGGCCTCATTTTATAAGCAAGCTTTTTTTTTTTCCTTCTCAGCCAAGTGACAGTTCTTTGCTGGAGGAAAATACTATGAAGTGTAGATAACACTAATATTGATATAAAAGCCCATATATCAGTATAGCCAAAAACAATAATAACTATATGTTATTAGAATATTTATATTTCTTCAGTCTATGTATAGGTATAAATTGTATGTTTAACCAAATAATAGCTAGATTTGGAACACTAAGCGTACAAAATATAAACAGAACACGATCTTTCTCTACAAAGGTTTACCTATTTGTATAGTTTTTTTTAATTATTAAAAAGAAAGAAAATCCAATAGAAAGAAATTATGGACCTAGTAATATAAATGTAAATTATGTGACTCCAATCCAAGTTTACAAAGCAGTCCCACTCCAATTTACATAGCCCCACTAACCAGGATTTGACACAAGAAAAAAGAAGTTTATACAATTTTTTTTAAAGTGTACCAACATATGGATGATTTTCCAGAATTCTGATTTCTCCCTTATTTTTCTAAATAAACATCAGAAAACTATAATCCTTGGAAGTGATTTACTGGGTTATTTTCTTTAATAAATGTCATTCCAGTTTGGACTGTACAGAATAAATGGATTTTTAATCTGAGTATTTATGTAGTTTTAAATAATTTATGCTCTTTTTAGAGTACGTGACATATGTTGCAAATCAAACTATAACCACCACAACATTGTCATGTTTTAGAAAATGTAGTAATTTCTCTTAACCAAGAAATAATGTTCCTACAAAAGAGATATGAGGTCTTAAAATACAGTGTAGTCTCTAATGTGTCTCACTCATTTGAGCGATGGGACATCAATCTACAGGACTCAACCTCCAGCTGTCACACCAAGCTCACTACCAGATTAGGAGTAATTCTTCCCTAATAGTCAGTATTCATGAGGCCAATAATGATTAAGAATGCATGTGCCAGGAGGTGTGTTGGGCCCCCCATCAATACCTTTATCCCATTTGGGTTTCACATTTATATTTTGCATTTACATTTATACACATTTATATGTACCAACTGTAACTGCTCCAGCTAGTTTTGAGATTATTCCACTCAGCAGCACATTAAACCCTTGGTCAGAATGTTCAAGATATAAATTTATGCCAAGCACTGTAGGTAAAAAGTTATTTTTCCAAAACTCTGGTAGAGTTAGTGAAGAAAGAAGGATAAACAATTTATTAATGTCTTTTTCAAGTCCTTAACACATAATCAACACTCAATAAGCAATTGAGAATGAATGGTCAGATGACAATATTAAACCATATTCCCACTTTACTCAAAATTAAAATAAGAAATGTTTAGAATTAAAGTTTAAAATTTATATTTTAAAATGGAAGAAATACAGATTACATATTTGCAACTGTACTTTAAATGTGAAAATGGTTCTGCTTACTAAATGCCTCATCAATAGGAGATTCTGCCTTTTTCTTATTAAATAAGTATGCATGGGTTAAAAATGGCATTTATCATACGCTTTTAATGCATTTATCACATGTTCCAAAAAGACTTCATTATTTAAAACTTGTTTAACCAGTACTACAACATAATGGCTGAGTTTTTAAAATTGCTTTTACACTTTTGCCAAGGAAAAAATACCAGCCTTTTTGCTAACTCTATAGACCCAAAGGTTGAAATCAATGTTGTTAATGGCAGGGAAAAATTCCTTGATTATTTTTTGTATTTTTAAATGGAATGTACCAAAGCTTTTCATTTATAAAGCACTTTACAGTTTACCAAGTGTTTTCATACAAGCCACCTTCCTTTAAGGAACTTAGGAGGCTTCCATGAGAAATTACTACCCACAGATCACTACCCATGACAGTTCTATTGGATTTCTAGCTAGTTAAACCACATCTATAATATAGAATTCAATTCCGGGTGCCACATTTTAAGAGGGACTTTGACCAATTAGAATGTAATGAAAGGCAAATGTCCAGGTGAATAGGAGAAGCTGTAATTTTTGATAAATTATTCAAGCAACTTGGGAAGGAAAGAATAAGAAAAGGTATAATATCTGCTTTCAAATATTTGAAGGGCTGTCATGGAGAGAATCGTATACTAATTCTGTGTTGCTCCAGAGGCCAGAACTAGGATAAAAAGCTGGAAGTTAACGAAGGCAGACTCTGATGCAATGCAAGAAGAAAATTTTTATCCACTTGTGCCGTCCAGTAACAATAACAGCTGCCTCTTAAGGATGATACCAGTCTCTGGAGGTTTTCAAGCAGAAGTTGGGTATTTGTCAGAGTTACAACTTTTAAAAATTCCTGCACTGGGTGGGGAGTTGAACTAAAACTCTACGTTTCTGTCCAAGTCTCAGAATTTACTTTTCTAGAGAAGGTGAAATACCCAAATTCAATGTAAAAGATTTTTATTATATGCCCATTATTGTGTGTAAGATGTTTTTAAGGTTTTTAAAAAGATAAGTATAAGACTCTGTGATATTCAGAGTGCTTACCCCTGACTAAAAAGAATCATTTAGCTGTTTAAAACATACAGTATGCTGGGGCGCCTGGGTGGCGCAGTCGGTTGAGCGTCCGACTTCAGCCAGGTCATGATCTCGCGGTCTGTGAGTTCGAGCCCCGCGTCGGGCTCTGGGCTGATGGCTCAGAGCCTGGAGCCTGTTTCCGATTCTGTGTCTCCCTCTCTCTCTGCCCCTCGCCCGTTCATGCTCTGTCTCTCTCTGTCCCAAAAATAAATAAACGTTGAAAAAAAAATTTTTTAAATAAAACATACAGTATGTATGAAGCAAGTTTCAGGCATTGGGTCATGTATGTTCTATCCATACATAAACAATTGCAATCATAGGAAAACAGCTTTCATTTGTGAAGAAACTCTGTGAAGTAACTATGAGTATACATTTAGGGATAATTTTACAAATCAAGAATAAAGGAGATTCTCTCTCCTCTCGAAAGTGCCAGAACAGAATGGAGCAGATATTTCCCTGGAGACTGTAGTTACTGGACAACAATTGTTTGCTTGGCTCCTTGAGGTCTCCTTGCATTATATATTGGACTAAGGAGCTAATATAATTCTCTTCCAAATGAAGATTTACAGATCTATGTCTTAGTCCTGGTTTTGCTACCAGATATATGAACGCTCTAAGATAAATTACTTACTTCAGTATTCTGCTTTTAAAAAGGTGTGTGTGGGGGGGGCAATTGGATTAAACCATCTTTGTAGGGGGAGAGGCCAAGATGGAGGAATAGCATGGAAGTTTTCTTTGCATCTCTTGTCCATGAAATACAGACAGATCAACACTAAACCTTCCTGCACACCTAGAAAACTGACTTGAGGATTAACACAACAATCTGCACAACCTGAACCACAGAACTCAGCAGGTACGCAGTAAAGAGAGGTGAACTGGGAGAGAGAGAAGCTGCGGAGGACAGGGAGCTGTTTTTACTTGCAGAGAGAGGATGGAGACAGGGGGAGAGTATGGGACCCCCCAAAAAGCAGCTGAAGAGAAAGTGGAAAAGTGTAAACAGCCACAGGGACTGAGGGAAAAAAAGGGGAGAAAGGAGAAAGGAGAGGGTTTAAATTCCATTATGACTCTATAAACAGGGGAAGTGCAGAGTCTGAAATTCCGCAGCTCAATACCAGGCAGTGCTCTGGTGGGAAGGCAAATTCCCAGGAGCAGAGAGCAAGGTCTGAGGGGTCCTCGGGCCAAACAAGGAGAGGCAGTTTTCCTGTTGGGAGGACATTTGGTAGAGGCTGTGTGGTCACCCCACAGGCAAAGGTCCCAGTGGACTTTGGAGAACAACCACATTCACTGATGCCGGAACAAAGACATTAAGGGGGAAGCCTGGTGCCAGATGTGTGTTGTGACTTACTATAATCTCTGAAACGTTGCTACTACATGATTGCATGAATATTTTCTGGGGTGGGCTGGCACCTAGCTGCAGCTTCTGGGCATCAGCAGCAGCACGGTCCCATGAATGTCCCTGGGGGTGGATGGGCACCCAGCCATTGCTCAGTGAGACCCTCCCCCAGAGGATCTGGGCGGGCCAAAGCTGCAGTCCCTCAGAAGTGAGGGGTTGGGAAACACAGCTGCATCTGAGATAAAACACAGGAGGGAAGTGCCACCCAGCCACCTGACTGCTTAGTCACGGACAGTGTAAAAGTGGGGAATGAACAAAAGCCAAAGACAAAGGAGGGGTGCACAATTGCTGGTCAGGGAGGACAGAATTCTGCTACTAGAGTCTGGGTAGCTGCGTGATGCCATTTTTACCCCTCCCGCACATGCGCATATGCACCTACAAGTGCCACAACAATTGACACCAGTAAGCTAAGCAGCACCATCTAGTGAGAACAGAGGTGTTACACTAAGCCCTGCCCAACTGGGCCAAGCTCGCTCTTCAGGAACACCGCAAGTCTCTCCGCCTGCTTAATTTATGAACTATAAAGTGCTTCATAGTTTCACTTCTAGGGGAAACCGATATTATTTCAATTGTATTTCAGTTTGTTTGCTGGTCCATCTATTCATTTTTTTTTCTTTTTCTTTTTCTTTTCTTTTTCTTGATTATAGAATGAGAAAAAAATATTTTTATTTCCAATTTTTATTACAAACAGTTTTCTTTAATGTTTTTTCTACTAAATTTTTTATTTTTTTTGTAAATTTTTCAAACGCTATTTTACTTACATCATTTCATTGTATTCTATTTCATTGTGTTCATTTTTTCAAATTTTCAAACATTTTCCTTTTTTTTTCCTTTTCTTATCTTTTTTCTAGATCTTTTTTCCTTTTCTTATCTTTTTTTTCTAGATCTTTTTTCTCTGATCTACCAAGCTCCTTTCAACAACCAGACCAAAACACACTTAGGATCTAGCATCATCTTTTGATTTTTTTGTGTGTATATATGTAGTTTTTAATTTTTTAATTTTATTTTTTTACCTTACTAATTCATTTTCTTCCTTCAAAATGAGGAAACAAAAGAATTCACCCCAAAAGAAAGAGCAGGGGGAAATGACAGCCAGGGAATTAATCAACACAGATACAAGCAAGATATCTGAACCAGAATTTAGAATCATGATAATAAGAATACTAGCTGGGTTGAAAATAGATTAGAATCCCTTTCTGCAGAGATAAAAGTAAAAGCAGTCAGGATGAATTAAAAAAAATGCTATAACTGAGCTGCAATCTCAAATGGATGCAATAGCAACAAGGATGGATAAGGCAGAGCAGCAAATCAGTGATATAGAAGTCAAACTTATGAAGAATAATGAAGCAGACAAAAAGAGGGAGACTGAGGCAAAAGAGCACAATTTAAGAATTAGAGAAATCAGTGACTCATTAAAAATGAACAACATCAGAATCATAGGGGTCCCACAAGATGAAGAGAGAGAAAAAGGAGTAGAAGAAGGGTTATGGGAGGAAATCATAGTGGAAAACTTAGTCCTAACATGGGGAAAGATACAGACATCAAATTCCAGGCAGCACAGAGTACTCCCATTAGATTCAACAAAAACTGACCATCAAGAAGGCATATCATAGTCAAATTCACAAAATACTCAGGAAAGGAAAGAATCATGAAAGCAGCAAGGGAAAAAAAGTCCTTAACCTACAAGGGAAGATAGATCAGGTTTGCAGCAGACCTATCCACAGAAACTTGGCAGGCCAGGGAAGAGTAGCAGGATATACTCAACATGCTGAATCAGAAAAATATGCAGCCAAGAATTCATTATCCAGCAGTGCTGTCATTCAAAATAGAAGGAGAGATTAAAAGTTCCCCAGACAAACAAAAATTAAAGGAGTTCATGAACACTAAACCACCCCTGTAACAAATTTTAAAGGGGACTCTCTGAAGGGAGAAAAGATGGGGGGAAAAAAAAGATCAAAAGCAACAAAGACTAGAAAGGACCAGAGAACACCACCAGAAACTCCAACTCTACAGGCGACATAATGGCAACAAATTCATATCTTTCAATACTCACTCTAAATGTCAATGGACTAAATGCTCCAATCAAAAGACACAGGGTAACAGAATGGATAAGAAAACAAGATCCATCTATATGCTGTTTACAAGAGACCCACTTTAGGCCTAAAGACACCTTCATTTTGAAGGTAAGGGGATGGAGAACCATCTATCATGCTAATGGTAGATAAGAAAGCCAGAGTAGCCATACTTATGTCGGACAATCTAGACTTTAAAATAAAGACTGTAGTAAGAGATGAAGAAGGGCATTATACCATAATTAAGGGGTCTATCCAACAAGAAGACCTAACAATTGTAAATATTTATGCTCCAAATGTGGAGAAACCCAAATATATAAATCAATCTCAAACATAAACTCATTGATAATAATACCATAATAGTAGGGGACTTCAACACCCCACTTATAACAATGGACAGACCATCTAAACAGAAAATCAACAAGGAAACAATGGCTATGAATGATACATGGGACCAGATGGGCTTAACAGATATATTCAGAACATTTCATCCAAAAGCAGCGGAATACACATTCTTCTCCAGTGCACATGGAAAGTTCTCCAGAATAGATTACATACTGGGACACAAATCAGCCCTCAACAAGTACAAACAGCTCAAAATCATATTATGCATATTTCCAGACCACAATGCTATGAAACTCAAAATCAACCACAAGAAAAAAATGTGGAAAGATAACAAATACTTGGAGACTAAAGACCTTCCTACTAAAGAATGAATGGGCTAACCAAGAAGTTAAAGAGGAAATTAAAAAGTACAGGGAAACCAATGAAATGATAACACCACAGCCTAAAACTGCTGGGACGCAGCAAAGGCAGTCATAACAGGGAAATATATAGCAATCCAGGCCTTCCTAAAGAAGGAAGAAAGGTCTCAGATACACAACCTAACCTTACACCTTAAAGAACTGAACAAAAAACAGCAAATAAAACCCAAACCAGCAGAAGACAGAAAATAATAAAGATTAGAGCAGAAATCAATGCTACTGAAACCAAAAAACAAAACAAAACAAAACAAAAAGAAAACAAAACCAGGAGAACAGATCAATAAAACCAGAAGCTGGTTCTCTGAAAGAATTAACAAAATTGATAAACCACTATCCAGTTTGATCAAAAAGAAAAAGGAAAGGACTCAAATAAATAAAATTAAGAATGAAAGTGGAGAGATCACAACCAACACAGCAGAAATAAAAACAATGATAAGAGAATATTATGAGCAATTATATGCCAATAAAATGGGAAGTCTGGAAGAAATGGACAAATTCCTAGAAACATATAAATTGCCAAAACTGAAACAGGAAGAAATAGAAAATGTGAACAGACCCTTAACCAGTAAAGAAATCGAATTTGTAATAAAAAATCTCCCCAAAAAACAAGAGTCCAAGGCCGGAGGGCTTTCCAGGGGTATTCTACCAAATATTTAAGGAAGAGTTAACACTTATTCTTTCAAAGCTGTTTCAAAAAATAGAAATTGAAGGAAAACTTCCAACTCATTTTATGAGGCCAGCATTACCTTGATTCCAAAACCAGACAAAGAACCCACTAAAAAAGAAAACTACAGACCAATATCCCTGATGAACATGAATGCAACAATTCTCAACAAAATACTAGCCAACCAGATCCAACAATATATTAAAAGAATCCTTCACCACGACCAAGTGGGATTTATACCTGGGATGCAGGGCTGGTTCAATACCTGTAAAACAATCAATGTGATACATCACATCAATAAAAGAAAGGACAAGAACCACACGATCCTCTCAATAGATGCAGAGTAAGCATTTGACAAAATATAGCATCCTTTCTTGATAAAAACCCTCAAGAAAGTAGGGATAGAAGGATCATACCTCAAGATCATAAAAGCCATAAAAATGGCTTAAATTCATAAAAGCCACTGCTAATATCATCCTCAATTGGGAAAAACTGAGAGCTTTCCCCGTAAGGTCAGGAACACTACAGGGATTTGCACTCTTGCCACTGTTTTCAACATAGTACTGGAAGTCCTAACCTCAGCAATCAGACAACACAAAGGAATAAAAGGGCATCCAAATCGGCAAGAAGGAAGTCAAACTTTCAGTCTTTGCGGAAGACATGATACCCTATATGGAAAACCCAAACAATTCCACCAAAAAACTGCTAGAACTGATCCATGAATTCAGCAATGTGGTAGGATATAAAATCGATACACAGAAATGGTTGCATTTCTATACAGCAATAATGAAGCAACAGAAAGAAAAATCAAGGAATTGCACCATTTATGATTGCACCAAACATGATAAAATACCTAGGAATAAAACTAACCAAGGAGGTGAAAAATCTATACACTGAAAACTATAGAAAGCTTATGAAAGAAATTGAAGAAGACACACAAAAAATGGAAAAATGTTCCATGCTTACGAATTAGAAGAATTAATATTGTTAAAATGTTGATACTACCCAAAACAATCTACATATTCAATGCAATTCCTATCAAAATAACACCAGCAGTCTTCACAGAACTAGGAAAAACAATCCTAAAATTTGTATGGAACCAGAAAAGACCCCGAATAGCCAAAGCAATCTTGAAAAAGAAAACCAAAGCATTAGGCATCACAATCCCAGACTTCAAGCTGTATTACAAAGCTGTAATCATCAAGACAGTATGGTACTGGCACAAAAACAGACACTCAGGTCAATGGAACAGAATACAGAACCTAGAAATGGACCCACAAACATATGGCCAACTAATCTTTGACAAAGCAGGGAAGAATATCCATCCGATGGAATAAAGACAGTCTCTTCAGCAAGTGGTGCCGGAAAAACTGGACAGCGACATGCAGAAGAATGAGCCTGGACCCCTTTCTTACACCATACACAAAAATCAACCCCAAATGGATGAAAGACCTAAACTTAACACAAGAAGCCATCAAAATCCTTGAGGAGAAAGCAGGCAAAAACCTCTTTGATCTTGGCCACAGCAACTTCTTACTCAACATGTCTCCAGAGGCAAGAGAAACAAAAGCAAAAATGAACTACAGGGACCTCATTGAGATAAACAAAACTTCTGCACAGCAACGGAAACACTCAGCAAAACTAAAAGGCAACCGGCAGAATGGGAGAAGATATTTGCAAATGATATATCAGATAAAGGGTTAGTATCCAAAACCTATAAAGAACTTATCAAATGCAACACCCAAAAAACAAATAATCCACTGAAGAAATGGGCAAAAGGCATGAATACACACTTCTCCAAAGAAGGCAAACTGACACAAGGAAAAAATGCTCAACATCATTCATCATCAGGGAAATACAAATCCAAACCACAATGAGATACTACCTTACACCTGTCAGAATAGCTAACATTAACAACTCAGGCAACAACACATGTTGGCGAGGATGCAGAGAAAGAGGATCTCTTTTGCACTGCTGGTGGGAATGCAAACTGGTGCAGGCACTCTGGCAAACAGTATGGTTTGAGGTTCCTCAAAAAATTAAAAATAGAGCTACCCTATGACCCAGAAATTACACTACTAGGTATCTATCCAAGGGATACAGGTATGCTGTTTTGAAGGGGCACATGCACCCCTATGTTTATAGAAGCACTATCAACAATAGCTAAAGTATGGAAAGAGCCCAAATGTCCATCGACAGATGAATGGATAAAGAAGGTGTGGTATATATACAAAGGAGTATTACTCAGCAATCAAAAAGAGTGAAATCTTGCCACTTGCAACTATGTGGATGGAACTAGAGGGTATTATGCTAAGCGAAATTAGTCAGAGAAAGACAAATATCATATGACTTCACTCATATGAGGGCATTAAGACTTGGAACAGATGAACAAAAGGGAAGGGAAACAAAAATAATATAAAAACAGGGAGGGGGACAAAACATAAGAGACTTTTAAATATGGAGAACAAACAGAGGGTTACTGGAGGGGTTGTGGGAGGGGTGATGGGCTAAATGGGTAAGGGGCATTAAGGAATCTACTCCTGAAATCATTGTTGCACTATATGCTAACTAATTTGGATGTAAATTTAAAAAATAACATTAGAATTTAAAAAAAGAAAGAAATTACTTAGAAAATTACTAAGAAAATTTACTAAGAAAGAAGGTTAGAATGGAAATTAGGAAAACACCTAGTGATCTCTACCAACACTAGCTTTTCTCTCTCTCCAGAGGATATACTACTCTTGGAGGCCAGGGATGAAAGGGGCTTTGGAGGAGGTGTTTTGGGAGAGAGACAGCAGAGCCTGGAGATAAGAAGAACCAACCTGAAAGGAGCAGTGCACGAAAGCGAAGGTCATGTTCAGACCTCCTGCTCCCAGAGGGGGCCCAGGGCTACTCCAGGGAGCCCCAGAAAATGGCACAGGAACAGAATCTGTGTTCTCCCATGCAAGCGAGCACCACATCTCACCAATGTGGAAGAACTGTGTAGGTCGCCCCACCCACTGGTTTCTGGCAAGGCTGCCCAGTGGTTGGCTATTAGTGTATGTGAAAGAATGTGCCCCTCTAGGCCGTGAGGCTTGCCAAGATCCTGGGTGGGCAGTCTCCATTATAAGGCCTCTGGACGTTCAGAATTCCACTGAAACAGAAATTATGACACTAAACATCAAGATGGGTCTTGTGATCATAGGTTTGATTTGGTTTTGAGTTTTTGAATGTACATTCATAGGCACAGAAATCAGGCTGTCCAGAATCCAAAGGAGGAGTTGAAATGTCTCTAGTAATACCATTCATATTCGTTTCACATAACTCAGTAAGTGCTGAGCTTCTAATAAGCAAAGTTCTACCCTCAAAAATCTTCTGATATAGTGGGGCACCTGGGTGGCTCAGTAGTTAAGCATCCAGCTCTTAGTTTGAGCTTAGGTCATGATCTCACAGTTGCATGGGTTCAAGCCCCGCATAGAGCTCTGCACTGGCAGTGTGGAACCTCCTCGGGTTTCTCTCTCTCCCATTCTCTCTGACCCTCCCACACACACACTGTCTCTATCTCACTCAAAATAAATCAATGAACTTAAGAAAAAAAAAACTTCTGATCTAGTAGTGGGGAAATTAAAAGTATATTTAAAACAATAACATAAACTACAGAGTATTCTAAGTAAAAGCAAGGAAGGAGGAAGAGAAGAAAAAGGACCTGCCCCAGTTGAGTTCTACAATGGGTCTCACACTGTGCTAGGTGCATTTGTGCAGGATTTAATCCAGTGACAAGTCTGAGAGGTAAGACAGTGATATTATTCTCATTTTGCATACAGGAAAACTGAAGCTTGCTACAAGAATTCAGACCAAAGATCAATTATTGATCCCAGAATGGGGATCAAACTGTTTATGGAGGGAAACGTTCTGAAAACAGAGAAAAATGTCAATAGATAGTGAGTTGGCAGAAGAATGGACAAGAGGCAAGGACATTACAGGAAAAAGGATGAACCTGAGTATATGTAGAAGAAAAAATGAGAAGTATTTAACCAGTTGAGGTAGATCAAAACAATATGTAGAAGATGAGTGGAAGATAAAAGCAGAAAATAATGGCTTGTGGTCAAATCGAGAAGGCATTTGAAATGGCAGAGTGTAGAGTTTACAACGAACCCAGCAGGAAATGGGAGTGATATGGTTACATGAGGAAGATTTACCTAGTCCAGATCTACCACGTCTTCCCCACAGTTCCAAAACCAAAAGCCCTAAAGATCAAAATGATGGGATGTTATTTTGGTTCTTTTTTGCTAGTTTACTTGGAGACAAAAGCCAGTCTTATCTAAACTCCTTTGGCATTAAAGTTTAACACGAACAATACAAAACCAGTGATACTTTTTATTTATCTTCCTTAAAGTGAATACTCATACATTTCACTGCAGAAAAACAAGGTTTGACTATAGGATGCTTCTCCAGACTCCATTAGGGAGATTTTGTAATATAAAGTATCTTCTCTATATTACCTTTCTTTTTTTAAAAAAATTTTAATGTTTATTTTTGAGAGAAAGACAGAGCATGAGCAGGGGAGAGGGAGAGAGAGGGAGACACAGAATCCAAGGCAGACCCCAGGTTCTGAGCTGTCAGCACAGAGCCCTATGCAGGGCTCGAACCCACAAACAGCAAGATCATGACCTGAGTCGAAGTCAGATGCTTAACCGACTGAGCCACCCAGACGCCCCTCCGTGTTACCTTTCTAAAACTTCAACAATCCAAAAGAAAAATCTGTGGTTCTGAAACATATCTGACCCCAAGTTTTATATGAGGGAATATTAACTGTAGCAATGGATAGGATGGGACAGAGGGAGAACAGAGATGAGAATACTAAATTGGAGACTTCCAATAGTCCTGGCCAGAAAAAAATAAGAACTTGGCATACGGTGTGCCCAAGAGAATGGAAAAGATGGGAGAATATAAGAATCAGTAGAAACTAGACGTGACAGCTAACTGGATGCAAGAAAGTGAGGAAGAAGTCAATGCAAACATCCAAGGTTAATCCTAGGAGCCCAGTGACAGTTTCGGTAACAATATCAACAACAAGAAAAATGCAATCGTTTGTTTTAATCATACTAGATTTGATGCGTACAGTTGTGTAGATTGTACAATCCAAAATCTAGATTGTAATGTCAGGCAGAATTAGAAATGGGTGTGTAGAGCTCAGGAAAGAGGTCAGGACCTGAGAGGTGTAAACTTGAGCCTGGGCTACACGGAGGGGATAATGAAAGCTCTGCAAATGGATGAAATTCTCAAGTAATAAAGAAGTGAAAAACTCCATGCATAGAAATTTGGAAACCACTAGCACTTTACAACATAACTTTCCTGGTTGCATGAAAGGTCTACTGCTGAAGATTAGCAGAGACTAACTGTCCCCCAGTGATGGAGAAGCAGGATTGTCAGACACATCAGAAAAGAACTAGGCTGGAGTTCACACAGAAGGAGCACAATTCTGGAATTTTCTCCTAATAACACTTCAGGGTGTCTGTTGCCAGCAATGTACTAAGCAAACACAAGTTTAGAGCTCTAGAAAGTTGTCCCAAAGCAAGTGAGTTCACTTTTTTTAAAAAAATCAATACATGTCTTTGAGTCTACGTTTTTTATACTCCTGGGCTAGTAGAAATGCAACTCTTTGTGGAATTTATTATTGTGGCCAGTTCTGACTCAAAAGGAGCCAGTCAGGCCAAAGAAAACTATAGTTTGTCAGGCTGTTAACTTGTTTTGTAAACAGTATCTTTCTTACCAGTACGACTACAGATTCATATCAGTATCTAATGTTTTGTAGCCAACGGACACGGATACAGTAAGAGACAGCAATGAGTGAAGCAGCTAGGAACTGAAAGCCACATTCCTCCCCTCTAAAAGCAAAGCTACGGATGGCAACTTCCTGAGAGGTGTGAGGGCTAACTGTGTATGTCAACTTGGCTGTGCCATTTTGCCCACATATTTGGTCAAACATCATTCTGGATGTTCCTGTGAGAGTGTTTCAGGGTGAGGTTTGCATTTTAATCAGTGGACCCTGAGAAAGCAGATTGCCCACCAAAATGTGGGTGGACCTCACCCAATGAGTTGAAAACACAAATAGAACAAAAGCCTGACCTCCCGCAAGCAAGAGGGTATTCTACCAGCAGACTGAGGGCCTTCACTGGCTTTTTCCCCGGGGCTCCACACAGGCAGCCTTGGACCTAAACTACAACATCGGCTCTTACTGAACCTCCAGCCTGCAGGCCCACTCTGTAAATGTTTGGTTTACCAGCCTCCATAATCACTTGAGCCAATTCCGTAAAATAAATAAATATATACCCTGTTGGTTCTGTTTCTCTGGAGAACCCTAACTAATACAAGAGGGTATAGAAAAAATAAAGCAACATCACTTCAGGTGATCTGAAGCAATTGAAATCTATGGTCCAGCTTGTTTGGGGGAAAAAAAAATCTAGTCAAAAACCAAATGGTGGAAAGCAAACTGAGGCATCAGAGTAGCTGAAATGACAAAGTGATCAGAGAAGAAGATTCCATTCCCCAGCTTTTCTCATCTCTTGAGAATTTTTATACATCAATGGCAGGTTTGCAATCCTCAGACATTTTTGTCTATTTTTCATAATACGGGGGCATTGCCCCTGTTTTTAGTCTTCTTATTTCAAACTCATTTTTGTGCCCTCTGCAACCTATAGTAGTGAAACTTTAAATGTAGTTTTTCATTTATCCAATTCAGACTTGGGTGCATCAACTGACAGACAGACAAATTAAGCTATTGTGCGACAATGCCAGAACTGTTAACATCTTCATCTTCTATCGCTGTATTTGTACAATTATTTGAATGCTACATTTTCCCATTTGTATAAAAGTAAGTGGAAAACAGCAAATTGGAGGGTCAAAAATAGTGCTGACAAGCAAAAGTCTCATAAAGCTAGCATCACTGAGGGAAGACGGAGACCATTTGGCATGCTAAGAGAGGCGGATATACAGTTTCTGGCACAGAAACCTCAGCCAGTTGAGTCTACTTCAAACAGGCTATGTTCCTTCAGGTTCGTGTCTGCTACACTTACAGGGCCTGCTGCTTGGAACTCTCCGCTGCCTACTTTTCTCTGGTTGGTCTCTTTCATTCAGGCACTGGTTCAAATGTCACCCCCTTAGAGAAGATTTCCCTAACCACTCTACTTAAAATAGCCTATTCTTCTGTGCCTCCCTTCCAATTTTTCAATGTGGCTGAGCCTTTATGATGGGAAAAGTTGCCATTAATTACAAAGATTTAAGAATCGCCTTCAATATTTTTCTTATTTACGAAATATATTGTAATAACCGGCATTTTTAAAAGCCAGGCCTACTTTCACAAGAGAAAAAAAAAAAGTAGAAATAATACATTAAATATCCAGCTTAATGAATTACTACAACTGAAATGTCTGAGAAACCAGCACCTGGTCAGGAAGTAGAGCATAGCCATTGCTCTCCCTCCTCCACCCTCATCTCCACCTCCACCCCCCAAAAATAATCGCCACGTGCAACACCAACCACAACCCCATCCTTTCCCCCCACAGGTAACTGTAAGCCATATAATAAAAGCCAAGAATGCATCTGTAATTTAGTGCCACTGTGCCTGCTTTTGGACTTTTAGAATCATATGCTACGTATTCTTTTGTGTTCACTTCATTTGTTCAGTATTGCCTTTTTAAGATGAATCCATGTTGCTCTATGTGGCCATACCTCAGTCATTTAGTTTGCTTATAGGATTCCATTGCATGACTATACCACAATTTACTTGTCCGTTCCGCGTTGGTGGAGGTTTTGGGTTGCCACATTTGGGCTATGAAAAATAATACTGTTATGGACATTCTTGTATAGGTAACCTCACACATTTATGCACATGTTTCTGGAGGGTACATACCTAGCAGCAGAAATGCTGGGTTATAGGATATGCAATTGTCAGTTTTTCTAGATTATATCAAACTCTTCGCTCAAAGTACCTGGGTGGGTTTATACTCCCACCAAGGATGCATCAGTATGGACCTTGCTCCACTTCTTAGTCAACTCTTATTATTAATCATCTTGTAAATTCTTCTAGTCGGGGGCAACTGGGTGGCTCCGTCGGTTAGGTGGCAGACTCTTGATTTCAGCTCAGGTCATGATCTCAGCTCAGGTCATGATCTCACAGTTCGTGGGATAGAGCCCTGCTACGGGTTCTGCACTGACACAGGGAAGCCTGCTTGGGATTTTCTCTCTCTCCCTCTCACTCTGCCCCTCCCCTGCTTGGGTTTTCTCCCTCTCCCTCTCTGACTCTCTCAAAATAAATAAAACACATTTTAAAAGTCTTTCAATATGAAACAAATAAATAAATTCTGCCAGTGGGTGGCCGGTAGTATCATCGTGGTTTTATTTGCATTCCCTCCCCGATTACCAATGGCATTGAGTACCTTTGCATACTGTTTTTGGCCATTTGGATAGTTTCAGTTGTGAAGTACCTATTCAAGATTCCTTTGCCCATTTTTCTATCCGGTTGTCTATTTTGTTATTAATATTCTGGAAATGAGACCTGTATCAATAAAATGTTAAATGCCTTTCCCCATTCTGTGGCATGCCTTTCCATTATCTTTAATGGTATCTTTTGATGAACATACATTTTTAATTTTAGTGGAGTCCAATTTACTAATTTTTCCCGTCAAGATTTTGCTTTTGTGCCCTGTTTAACACCAGGATCTGAAGGTGAAGAAAATATGCTACTGTATTTTCTTCTAAAGTATTTTTGCCTTTCACATTTTGGCCTCTAATACATCTGGAATTCATCTTGGTTGTGAAGTAGGGGCAAAATTTAATTTTTTTTTTCCAATGCAGACACTCAGTTGTTCCAGAACCTTGTTCTGTCCTTTCCAAGCATGATTCCTATAACATCCTCATTTAACTCAACAATTGGGCTTGGCGGAAGCAGATGGGTCTCAGAGAATGGCTGCAGAATATCAAATTTGGGTAGGTAATGATTCCAATTATAATTGTTATTCCAGATGTACTCTTATCCTTGAGCAAATCAACATAGCCCTGGGTACGTGGTATCTAGCTCTGGATCTGGCAAACACTTTTCCTTGGTATCAATTTGTAAAGACCACTAGAAGTAGTTGGTTTTTGCCTGGCAAGTACAGCCTGACACTTTCACTTCAGGACTATATCTTACTTTAGGACTATGTCAGCTCTCTGGCTCTGTGTCATAATTCAGTATTCAAGGACTTCTTCATTCATTTTAACATCCCTCTGAACATGATGCTGATTGGACCTGGCAAACAGAAAGTAGCAAGTACTCTAAATGCCTTACCAAAAAGAGGGAGATAAAAGCCCATGAAAATTCAGAAGCTCACCAGCATGGTGAAATTTTTAGGGGTCCAGTGTTCTGAGGCATATCCCAGAATATCCCAAGTTGCTTCACCTTACACTCCTACCGCTAACATACAATGCTTCCTAGGCATGTTTGGATTCTGGAGGCAATGTATTTTATATTTTAATGTGATTTTCTGCCCCATTTGATGATTAACCCTTGGAGTTGCCTGTTTTGAGTGGGGCCCAGAGCAAGAAAAGGCTGCAGATCCTAACTGAGTATAAGCTGTCTTGCTGCATGGGCCTTGCAGCCCAGATGACACAATGGAGCCCAATGTAGTTAGAGTACAATAGAACTCAAGGTTTTATATCAAAGCCATGCTCTTTTACATATAGTTATCCTTCTCTTGAAAAAGAGCTCCTAGCTTGCTCCTGGTTCTTCATTGACACTGAACACTTGACTGTGGGACACCAACTGACTATGTGACCTGAGCTACCTGTCATGAACTGGATATTATTTCATCCATGATGTCATAAATATGGGTATGTACAATGAAGTGATGTGTCCAAGATCAGGCTCCAGCAGGTCCTGAAGGCACAGGCAAGCTGCATGACCAAGTGACTCAGATGACCACAGAAACTACTACATAGCTGCTTCTTCCAGGATCATGCCTCCAGCGTCACGGGGAGTACCCATAACTTGTTAGCCGAGGAAGAACGAACTCAGGCTTTCTGAGGATGGTTCTTCAGCATTACCATTCCAGGCTAAAGTGTCTTGGAGAGGTGAAAGTGAAGAGAAAAAACCTTTTCAGTGGGTAAATCTCTGAGTTGTACTTGTGGTTATATACTTTATCTAGGTAAAGAAATGTCCATGGTGGGGTGCCTGGGTGGCTCAGTCGGTTAAGCGACCGACTTCGGGTCAGGTCATGATCTCACAGTTTGTGGGTTGTTTTTTTTTTTCAATTTTTTTTTCAACGTTTTTTATTTATTTTTGGGACAGAGAGAGACAGAGCATGAACGTGGGAGGGGCAGAGAGAGAGGGAGACACAGAATCGGAAACAGGCTCCAGGCTCCGAGCCATCAGCCCAGAGCCTGATGCGGGGCTCGAACTCACGGACCGCAAGATCGTGACCTGGCTGAAGTCGGACGCTTAACCGACTGCGCCACCCAGGCGCCCCACAGTTTGTGGTTTTGGGCCCCACGTCAGGATCTGTGCTGACAGCTCAGAGCCTGGAGCCTGCTTCTGATTCTGTGTCTTCCTCTCTCTCTGCTCCTCCCCCTGCTTGCAGCCTGCCTCTCTCTCTCTCTCTCTCTCTCTCTCTCTCTCTCTCTCTCTCAAAAATAAATAAACATTAAAAAATAAAAAAAATTAAAAAAGAAATGTCCATGGTGTAGATCTATAGTATATCATGGGCAATGGCTAATGGATTGGCCAGGGAAATCAGTCACTTTGAAAGAACTAGATCAGAAGACTAATGACAGAGATCTGAGGCAGATATATATGAATGGACCCCTCAGGATGAACATAAAATATGAGAATATTTACGTCCCATGTGATGTTTATAAAAGGGCAACCACTGCAGAGAAAGCCTTCACTGATTAAATGGACAGGCTAACTCATTCTGCAGACTTCAGTCATCCTCTTTCCCTAGCACCCCCGTGCTTGCTCAGTGGGCTCTAATACAAAGCAAATATGGCAGCAGGGATAGAAGTTATACATGGGCTCAGCAACATAAAATTTCTCTCCCCAATATTGATCTTGCTGTTATCACTGCTGAGTGCCTAACCTGCTATGAACAGAGATCAATGCTGAGCCACCAGTAGGGCCTCATATCCTGGGAGACACTACTGCCTCATGACTAGTTAATTACATTGGATCTCTTCTCTAGTGGAAGGGCCAGCAATTTGTCCTCAGAGAAATACTTATTTCAGTTATAAATCAGAAGTTCCTTTCTATAATACTACCAACCACAATATTATAGACGTTGTGAGAGCACAATATAATTTCAAAGTGAAAAATTCATTTCACAACAAAAGAAATGTAGCAATGGGCTCATGACTATGAAATGTATAGGCCTTCCATGTGCCAAATTGTCCAGAAGTGGCTAGCTTGATAGAATAATATAATGACCTACAAAAGAGTCAGTTATCTGGCTAGCTAGAAGACAAGACTCTGAAAGTTGAGGTGCTATCATACAATATAAAGATGTACTTTGAATCCGTGATCAATATAAGATATTTCTCCCACTGCCAGAATACATGGGTCCAGAAATCAAGGAATTAAAATAAGATGGATTTCTGTATTATACTTATAATCCACTCACAAAATTTTTATTCCCAACTCTGTAAACTTGGGCTATGCTGGTTTGGAGTCTTAGTTCTCATGGAAGGAATGTTTCTACCAGCCACACAAAAGGGCTCAAATGAATTAGAAGGTGAGACTGACACCTGAATATATTAGGCTCCTTAGAACACTAAATGAACAAGCAAAGAAAGAGGTTCGCAAAACGGCAGGGGTGATTGATCCAGATTACTACGGGAAAACTGGGTTACTGCTACACCATGGGGTTGACAAGAACTATGTCAAGAGCCCAGGGAATACCTCTTAATATTTTTTGTTCAATAGTCAAAGTTTAAACCCAACTCCTGAAAACGTAGATCCTTCCAAAATGAAGATTTGGCTACCCTACTAGATAGAGAGCCTTAACTAGAGAAAGTGCTGACCAAGAGCAAAGAAAAATGGAGTAGAAGGAGAAGTTATAAATATCAGCTACAGCTTCAAGATCAGTTATAGAAACAAGATCAGAGTACTCATACAAATTTGCTTCATTGCTTGTTCTGTGTATCTTTGTATATATTAACTGTCTTTCCTTCCCACTTCCCTCAAGTTTTTCCCTTTCCTTCTCTCAAGTTATATAAGAAAGGTTGGTGGTGGTGAACTTTACAGTTTATCTTCAGGTTACAGAACATCCAGGTGGGATTGTGATTGAACAAGAATTAACACCAGGGGCGCCTGGGTGGCTCAGTCGGTTAAGCATCTGACTTCTGCTCAAGTCATGATCTCACGGTTTGTGAGTTCAAGCCCCACATCTCTCTCCCTCTGCCCCTCCCCCATGCTCTCTCAAAATATAGAATTAAACTTCAAAAACAAAAAGAAAAAGAATTAACACCAGTGAGTCTAATAGTAACTGATGGGACCTTATTTCTCCACTTTTGGGGGGAAAGTTAAAAGTCTTCATTTGTACAGAAAAAAATAGTTAAATCTGATAGAAGCATAAACCTGTACTTGTATAGAAATTTAAATATGGGTAGGGAGTAGGTGTGAATGCTTAAAAGCTAAAAGGCAAGGTTGTGCTGGTTACTTACTATAGGCACACAGGTTTCTCCCCTCTCCACACACACACACACACACACACACACACACACACACACCCATCCTCCTACATTTTGTGGTTCTCCTGGGGTTGGGTTATTCAAACTACATTTCCCAGACTTCTTTACCAGGTGGATTCCTGTTGAGTTTGCTCAATAGGAGGCACTGCTGGGAACTCTGCAAGTGGTACAGGTTCCAGCACTGTGACAGCTGTTGGCATTTGCTGCAGTGGCAGCAAGTGGCAACTCCAATAGACCAGAGATAGTACCTATCAGCAGCAGTAGCTCTGGGACCAACTACAATAGTCTTTAAAGTGCAGCAGCAGGTAAATGTTTCATAATTTCTAAACGCTGAGTAGATCGCCCTCCCCTCTTTTTTTCTTCTCTGTCACCTAGCTCCACTCCCTCTCCTTTTTGCTCTTTTGGTCTTCTGGTCTTCCTGTTTTAGATTCACTGTTTGAAATACCTAGGCTGGTTTCTGGGTTCCTAACTGCACTTTAACTAATGAACCATTCTTGAATTCTTAATATTTTTCAGTTCTAGAATTTCTATTTGTTTTTTGTTTTGTTGTTTTTCAAATATAAATGTCACCTTGTCAGCATGTCACCTTTTACATTTTCTAATTCCAGTTCCAAGTTTGGCTTTTATCTCCTGGAACATATTAAGCCTGTTTCGTGATCTATGTCTAATAATTCTAGCATGTAGAGTCCCTGTGGTTCTATTTCTTTTTTTTTTTTTTCAATGTTTATTTATTTTTTGGGACAGAGAGAGACAGAGCATGAACGGGGGAAGGGCAGAGAGAGAGGGAGACACAGAATCAGAAACAGGCTCCAGGCTCTGAGCCATCAGCCCAGAGCCCGACGCGGGGCTCGAACTCACAGACCACGAGATCGTGACCTGGCTGAAGTCGGACGCTTAGCCGACTGCGCCACCCAGTCGCCCCGTTGTGGTTCTATTTCTATTGTCTATTATTTCTGTTGTTTCTCATTAATAGTATCTTGTCTCTTCATGAGTCCAATTATCTCTGATTATTTGCTGAATACTGAATTTTAAAATTACTTATAAATTTGACACGTAGGATAATGTTATCTTATTCCAAAGAAGACTTAGAGGCTATGGGACATTAGAATCATGGACTACCCTAATCCAAATTCAAAGCTTAAGACATTCTGGACCTAACAGAATCCACAAACTTTAGCTATAGTACTAGGACAACTAGTACTTACTCTTACAGTGCAGTCCTTCAGGGGTCCCAGCCCTTGGCCCCCCATCTTCTATCTTCTGGAAGTCCTAATTAGCTTTTCAGAAGTACCTCAAGCTGAAAAGAAAGCATCAGGGTTTTAGTAAAATCTTCCTCTAGTTAAGAAAATAAAAATATAAGAAGATAAAATATCTCCCTCCAGTTACGAAAATACCAGAGACTCTTACAGACTTTTTGCACATGATTTTAAATTTTCTTTTATTCAGAGATCATCAAATTAAATTCATATAAATCTCTAACACCGTCAAGGTTAGTTTTGCATTCCAATGTGTATACATTTGTGAAAGACTTAGATGTAAACATCCACAAAAAAAAAAAAAATCAAAACCAATACTTTTAAAACATTTTAGCAAATAGAAATGTAATTAATTTGGAGAAAGTCATTACCAACATTCAATTTTGCCTGATTCAAGCTCTTCTCTAGGGGTGGAAGGTCAAATCTGAAGATGAGAGTTTGAAGGAGAACCATAAATTAAATCATGGTGTGGCAAACACTTGAGCACAGAAGAGTCAAGGCAAAATGAAGCACTCGCAGTTCTCTTGTGATAAAATTCAGACCCAGCCTCCTACTACTGCTACTGCTACAACCTTGATGGCAGTAACTTTTAATCCCCTCGTTTAGTAAATCAAAGAAAGTGGTAATAACGTCCAGTCCCAAATTTTCAAGCCTATTTTCAATTTAGCATATCAGTAGCCTAGTGTCTCCTTGCCATACCATTCCCATAGAACAACCTAACAACATTTACCAGTTCTCCAGGAAAAAAAATCACAAATATCCTTGAATGAGATAAAATGAACCGAAAATCCCCCCTCGTTGGAACCCCATAAAATGATCATTAGGTAGGAATAACTTAATTGTAAGGGTGCCTGAAAAGTGAGACAATCAGAACGAACCACCATGATGCCAGAGCAACGCTGTGAAGAAACACTACCGGCATGCTCGAACGTGCCCTCGCTTATGCCTCCCATCGGTTAGGATTTTATAATTACATCACTGTACTTCATAGATCGCAGGGAGAGGGATTTGTGTGGCCTTTCCTCCATCACTTGGCCCCTTATTTCAGAAGTACAGTTGGCTTTGTGAACACAAATATCCTTTCTGAAATGTAAATGGCTCCTTACACTTGTTAGAGATTTTAATGCAAGCCTTTAATTTTCTGGTGTCTTCTCTTCTTCTTTACTATATAGTAAATATATTTTATTTATTTTTTATTTTTTTTTTAACGTTTATTTATTTTTGAGACAGGGAGAGACAGAGCATGAACAGGGGAGGGTCAGAGAGAGGGAGACACATAATATGAAGCAGGCTCCAGGCTCTGAGCTGTCAGCACAGAGCCCGACGCGGGGCTAGAACTCACGGACGGCAAGATCATGACCTGAGCCGAAGTCGGCCGCCCAACCGACTGAGCCACCCAGGCGCCCCTATAGTAAATATATTTTAAGATTATCATACTTTAACAGATTTCTTAAGAAATAAAATAATGGTATCTTGGGGCGCAGTCGGTGGTTCAGTCAGTTAAGCGTCTGACTTCAGCTCAGGTCATGATCTCGCTGTTTGTGAGTTCAAGCCCCCGTACGGTTCTGTGCTGACAGCTCAGAGCTTGGAGCCTGCTTCAGATTCTGTCTCCCTCTCTCTCTGCCCCTTCTCTGCTCACATTCTCTCTCTCTCCCTCTAAAATGAATAAACATTAAAAAAAAATTTTTTTAATGGTATCTCTATATCATTTCCTCCATCCAACAAGTCAAGTTCATTTTGTGTGAAACAGTTTTCCCCTTGTAAAACCAGAAGGTGAATTTTTCAAAAAAGAATTTTAATTTAAATAGAGTCTTTAGTCCTGTAACTGGCAGGTACTGTGCTATCTGGTACCTCAAAGAAAACGATCATAAATCAAGTTCTGCAGAACTTCTTTGATTTTATTTAAGCTGACAATTCATGCACTTCCACAAAGAAATCAGTGTTATATTTTTCTTAACATTCAACTTAAAACATTAGATATAATAAGCTGAATAGGAGAAAATCGTGATCAAATGCTAAAAATGTAAACATGAAAAAAGTAAACACGAAAACAAACCTTTAAAAAAATTCATTTAATTACAAGAAAATTAGCCAGAAAATTGCACAGTTCCAAACAAATCTGCTATACAAACACAAGGGCTCATTTACCATCATCATCTTATATTTATCTTGCAAATAACATTCCATCTATTGAACCTAGTCTTTGCTGGCAAAAATTAGAATACATGGATGTTTTTACTGTTTAATATTCCATAAACAAAATTGGGTTTTGTTCCTGAAGTTAGAATGGTAGCTATCATTTTGCTTCAGAGAAACTTTAAAATTGTTCCCTTGTGAGGATTTCAATTAGCCATTCCCAAAACCCAATGTGAAACACAAAACAAAACAAAACAAAAAACCATTGCTATCTTACTAAAAGATTCCTGTCTTCCATTTCATTTTACCAGCCCAAGCACAAATTCGGAGAAAAGCTTCTTAAGTCCTGCAGTTTCAAATTCCTTTTGCAACTCATCCAACGATGAATACTCTTTGACTTCAAATGCCAGAAACCTGCATTATACAAGAGAAACTCATGAATATGCCTAGATTTGTCAGAGTATAATTATCGATTCAGTTACTTTTCGTTCTGCAATAGTACTAAATTATACCTTTTGTGTTCTGTCTGTACTTTTGTTTCAAACAGTACACTAATCATTTTCTCTTTGCATTTCTTTCCACTTGAGTCCACATCTACTTTGGAGGTTTTCTGAAGAATCAGGTATTCCTAAATGATAAATCAGTACATTAAAAACAGATGCTACTCTGAATCTCAAAGTCCTGGTTTCAAAGGAGCCATAAATCTGCAGGCTTATTTTCCTACGTAAAGAGTACCCCCTTTCTGAATCAAGCAATAAGAGGGCTATGGTGTCTTTCTACACTAGGCAGCATAATATGCTGGTGGAAGGATGCAAACTACACAGGTTTAAATCTGGACCATGCAGCCTACTAGATCAGATTCCAGTCTGGCCGCCTACCCCCTCTGTGCCTCAGAGCCTGCTCCATGACATGGTACTCATAACAGCACCTACCTCATGGGAAGCTGTGATGGTTAAATGAGTTAATACATGCAAAGCACTCAGAGAGGCTGCCACACACAGCTATGGCACAATTAATAGTACCAACTACTGCCATTAATGTCACTACTTCCATGTCTGGAGGAGGTTAACAGGCACACAGCACTTGCCATTCCAAATGGCATGGCATCTATAAATATGTACCTGTAATTCTCCACCCTGATACGCAATCTTAGAAAATTGAACAGAGATATTTACATGAAGTGGCATTTTAGGGAAAGCTAATAATAATAATAATAATAATAATAATAATAATAATAATAAAAGAATTCCTTAAAAAGTGTAATTTCTCTACATTAGCAAAGTTCGAGTCAAATGAATAAATACTTCTAATTGACTGATGGATCCAATCTGCGGAACATCTGCAGAACAGCTGCACTTAGACTAACGTTCCTGAGCTGGCTTAAAGAAAAATCTGAGACTTTCAGGGAAATACGAACACGGAAATTAATTTGTATTCATTTTGTCAGTCAGTAGTTTACTTGAAATATCAAGTTTTGTAGATATACTATAAATCACCTTAAAACACCTGGCTCTTTGGTCAGACCTCAAACCAAGATTTAGATTAAGCTTTAATTATTTGTGGTCTCTGTATGCTATAAACCCAGCACTCATCCGGTTAACCAAATACCAATTACGTATTGTGATAAGCGCCCACCCTAAAAAAAGCTAGGTAGTTATTTTACAAATCTTTCAGATTATAGGTTGTGCAAGCTTAATCGGTTTTGAATAAATTCAATTGTAAGTATTCTTGACCCAACCTATCTGAAAGCACAAAACCTATTAAGTGATTTGTAGCGCTTTTAAGATATAAAATATAATAAGCAGCTTTCCTTGTCTGGTACCACATAAAACAGGTGAGATGAGTTGAGAATTCGAACTTGGAAAATCTGAAGATGATGATTTTGAAAGCAGCTGCTGAGACAAGTCAGGTGGAAAGCAAAAGTTAGGTGGGTGGTGACAAGCTGACAGCCCTAACGATTCTACTTCCACTAACACTAAATCCTCCTTAGGAAGGACCAGAGCCTCTTTCCAGGTATTAGAGGAGCCAAATTAAAGTGTCAGAATGTGTTTTTAACTGCCAAAAAGTTTAACCTTTCACAGACTACCCACAAATAGACACCGTGCTGTGCCAAAGAATGAAATACAAACACGCACAAACTTTTCGTGCACATTTATAAAGCTAAGGCTCAAAGCTAATTACAAACATTCATGCACCACAGAGATCTTTTTTATAACCCCTTACTTTTGCTATGCGGAATGATTTTTTTTTTAAGTTTACTTATTTTTTTTGGGAGAGAGAGTAGGAGAGGGGCAGAAATAAAGGGGGCCAGAGGACCCAAAGCGGGCTCTGTGCTGACAGCAGACAGCCTGATGCAGGGCTTGAACCCAGGAACTGTGAGATCAAGACCAGACCCAAAGTCAGACGCTTAACTGACTGAGCTACCCAGGCGCCCCTGGAATGATTTTTCAAATATCATCTACTTATTCAAGCTTTACAAGTTTGTAGATATAATTAGAAGTTAAAGACACTCCTAAGAAGATAGAGATCCATTAACACCATTTTGGCAGAAAATAGCCAAATTCATATTCAACATTCAACTTTCTGGCACCTTGATATTGCTTCGGTCTCCTTGTAGTAAAATCAGTATTATTTTACCCATGAACATCAGTCTTCCTGTCAGTTGTAAATCAGAAGCCCACTTTTCAACAGTTTGGACATATTTGGTCTTTGCTCTCATGTGATCTAAATGCAAAAGAGTCATCCACAGTCCACCATCCACAGTCGTGCCTGTTGCAAAGGTACACTTTTCACGGCCACTTCCAGTTTCTGGTTGGTTGAGGACGTGCCTGAGATTGTGCCGAATCCAGAGAACCAGCTCATGAACCATAGGTTCCGACAAAAGGTTCTCTGCTTGCTTAAGTAACTTCTCTTTCACGGTCATGGACTGGGCCCGGGTCAAGTGTTCCGAGTGAACCGAGATGGCAGGTAGACACGACGGGTAATTTACCGGTAAGTGGAACAGCAATTCTAAAGGTACATCCTCACCCATAAGTCCTTCAGCTTTTGTGAGAATTCTGAACACGGTCCCATCTGTCTCTGGAAAGCACCCAAAAATAATTATTAGCTATACATAATGTGATTTGAATGGAACACTAAGAAGTCAAAATTTGTGTTTCCAGATCTACTTATTTTTCATGAGAAAACTTGAGTTATTTTGCGAAGAGACACATAATACCAAGCGAGCTGTGAATTACAGATGATCTCCTTCAGCCATACATATATACTCATGGATTCATGCATACCAGCACCCAGGACTTCTCTGGCATTTACACCGGCTATTGCCCCATTTTTATTCAGATTTCCCAGAGGGTTTCTCATCACAAATTTTTTTCCCACCCAGACCTAGTTATAATTCTGGAAACTCGTAATAAACTCATATGAACATTCAGAGAAACAGTATTGTGTATATATAAAATCAGTAATTAATTAAAAAGTGATACAGTACGTTCAAGGAAGGTCACTTTGGGGCAAATTCAAGTCAAAGCAAACACTGGGATGCTGTGTGGTTGCAGGGGCAGAGAAACCGATGACTGTGCATGATACAGTAACTGCCCGGCCCTGCTCTTTTCTTACTTCAAATATATTAGTATCAGTGCAACATGAAGGTAGCAAGATGAACTAAAATGGGGCGGACATCAATTCAGCCCTTTCTGGCTCCAGAAGGAGGAGGGGGGAAGCACACACAGGATAGGAGATGAAACACTCTGCTCTCTTTCAGATTTGCTCCACTTCACCCCTCTGATGTGTTCCACACCACTTCACCCCACTTTTCAAAAAGTTGATAAAACGTCAGGCTGATTCATTCTGCAGGGGGCAAGCAGCACACAGATCAGAAGAGCAGAGTAGAAGAGAACTGGGTGCAGACGGATCTCTTTGAAGCCGACTTGCCTCTCTCTACCCCTACTTCTTTCTCCACACGCCCTCGTTCCATTCTCCTTCACAAGAGAGGCAGGCAAACCTTTCTCATTTTCATACCTGGATTGCTGCCCCACAGCCTCAACAACTGGAACCTGAATGTGTCTCCCTTAAGAGAACCAAACGGAACATTAAAACGGCTTTCTAGCCATCTGATCCCATTAATACAGAAGCTGTTGTGACAGACATTGATTCATACAGGACCAAACATATCTGCTGCACAGAGGTTTTTGTCGTGTTTTGTTTTTTGTTTTTAATAGACTCTTCAGTATCAGCTGCAAAGCACTACTATTTTAAGACACCACCCAGAAACACGAATGGTAACCATTATAAAGATCGTATTAAAGTGATACAGCCAAAATTTGTGGACGTAAGAAAAATGTGTACTGTATAAAGAAAAATTCTCTAAATTTTAGTACATTCCTCTACGATCCATCACATTTCTCAAAACCCTTGTTTCTTCCGGCCAGTTCCTCATTTTTTTAAATATTTTATTATTAAATAGGGTCCGTATATGTCAGATCAGTACACTTCACTATGTGAAATGGGCATTATAAATACACCTACAGGCAACGTATAACCATTAGGGTGAATAAACTGTCCAGAAAACCTCGAGGGAGCCCAATTTTTCTCTCGAGGGGAAGCTTAACTTTTGAAGATCTTCATACATTCATCAGTCAACAAATATTCACCTAAAATCTGTCTTATGATTCCCATGGTACTTTGAACTTATTTTGTGGTACTTTCATACCAGAATTACTGCAGTTGAACCAAATGAACTATTTTCTTCACATTGGAATATCTCAATTTTCTTTTTAGACCACAACCAAGAAGTAATTTTACAAGTTATAAGAAACTTTTTCATTCTACAGTTACACAGCTCTAAGCATTATGTGGCTAGCTCGTCACCATGGGTCTCACAGGTGCAGAAGTCACTGCTACCTGTGCGAGACTGAACAATGGTCCAACGATGCATGTGTTCTGATGCCCAGAACATGGCAAAAGGGCCTTTGCAGATGTGATTAGGTTAACGACCCCAAGACAGGCGCAAAATATAACACAAGTGTCCTTATAAGAGTAAGGAAGAGGGAGACTGTACCACAGAAGGCAATATAGTCACTGAAGCCAGATGCCATGATGTCAGCTTTGAAGACAGAGGAGGACCATGAGCCAAGGGGTGCAAGAAATGCAGCTATAGAAGCTGGAAGAGGCAAAGAAATGGATTCACCCTCAGAGTCCCCAGTGGGAACACAGCCCTGCTGACCACTTGATTTTAGCCCAGTGAAAGTGATTTCAGGCTTCTGACCTCTGGGACTATAAAAGCAAATATGTGTTTTAAGCCGCCAAATTTTCAGAAATTTGTTACAGTTGCCACAGGAAACTAATACTATACCTGTGCCCACAAAGCAAGCTTTTCCGTTTGAGCCAGGATCTCTTTCTGACAAAACTCTGAAACCCACAGTGTTCTCCAATCCCTGTCATATAAGTACCCACCTGTTCCTCCCCAGTGCAGATAACCAATTGACAGAAACAAGCAGTCCAGGGAGAAAGTATGAAAAGGCTACTGAGCTGGCCATTCAAATCCTTACCAATTTTCATTTTCCTCTCCTAGTAATTTTCTGGTCCCAGTCAGCAAAAAGAAAAGCAATGGGAGAAATCCTGACTTTTGTCTTAGAAAATTGTAAAATTATTGGGTGTATGTTTAGAAGGAAAATTGCTTTGAGTCATTCAAAAACTGGAAAGGATTAACATTCTTCCTAATTGGTCTTCTTGGTGACAGTGACTCCCTGCCCATTCCCCCCTGCCAACACACACACACACACACACACACACACACACACACACACACACACACTGGGGCTGCAAACTAAAATCACACAAAATGATATTATCGCTGCAGGAAAACGAAAAGCCCAATAACATACACCACTCTGCTGATATAATAAAAGTACATATTCTTTTAAAAACTCGTTTTCTTCCTAAAACTCTAGAAGTATGCATATTACCCCTCCATTTCATATCTGCCTTGGTTTGTACATGCAACTAAACTGGGTGTCTCTCAAGTCAGAATTTTTCATGTAACCACATGTACTGTCAATCTGATTTTTTCGTTAAAAAAAGAGATTCAAAAAACAAAGTTGTCTCTATCTGCTTTAAGATTATTAACAGCTTAGAAACAGCGATTAACAGAAAAATAATCATGCTCTAAATCTAATGCTAAGCTCTGCCATTCCCTGGCCTCAAAAAACTCGTTATTAAGTTTAACTCACAAATTCATCATTGTCAATAAACACCTATGCCCTAGAAAACTTATGCTTGCCCTAGAAAACCAAAATTTTCCTAAGTCCCAAAACGATTTTAATCTAAAGACCCCACAAAACATGTAGGTCTTGCCTCTGGTTGAGAATTAACAAATTCCCTAGTCTTTTTTTTTTTTTTTTTAAATAAGTCACTCTGCCTTATAATAAGTGTATCAATTTCACAAGAAAACACAAACTAAAATAGGTTTCAAACCTTATTCTTCCTTACAAATACATGAAAGAAATTATATACCTAACCACACTCCAAACAACAGAAATTCAAACTAGAAAAACTGAACACGAAATTCCACAGCAATGTTACTTTTAAGGCTTTCCCCTACTTCATAGTCACACAAGAGAAACTTAATAAATGCTGTCCAATAACAGAAGACATCGGAAAGTGTAAACAATCTAACAGAAGTTCTTCAAGATTCATTTAGACTCATTAAGAAACCATATACAACTGGCTTTCCTTATACTTGCTTTTTATTTTCCAATTTTTAAATATCCTCAGAGTAAGACTTTGTTCAGAAAACCGATAAGAGGCCCCCAGTGTCCTCTGATACTTCACGGCACAGGGTTTTCTTTCCTCTTGCTCCCAGGCAGCTCACCACAAGCATGCGTCCCCCTTGTGCTGGTTTTTATGTTACAGCTGGGTTTTTAGGTGTTTAAAATGTGGTTAGAGAAAAAAGGAAAAAGGGGAACTAAAAATAAGGGAAGCTAAAAGTGGCAATCCCATCCTTTAGAAGTAAAGTTCAAGGCTGAATTGGTTTTACAGAGGTGAGCTCAGTACTGACAAACAGCAGGAAACAGAGCTGAGCAGATTTAGAGGGGTCAGTGGGTGACAGTCATGATTCATTTTGCAAGAGGGCCCAATGCAATCTGAACATGAGTGTTAGCAGAATACAAAAATTCACTCTGAAGCTACCGTGCAAGCATATTAAATGCTATTGAGTCTTACATACCTCCCATTTTACAACTTTTTGATCCGCAAGATAATTTCTAGAAATGCAACTTCACATATAATGAGCACCGACTACAGCAATACAATCTGTGACCCTCAAGTATCTCATCAGGAAAATGAGGATTTATAACAGTATCACTCTCCTCTGATCGGCGTGCACGCATATACATGCACAACACTCCCCTTCAGAATCGTTCTGAATAAAAGTTGGGTCATACCCATCTCTTTTCTCTGGGTGCTCATTATTGCTCTTTCACAAGTGTTATCCTTGCTAAGAATTATCTTCCTCAGGCAGCAGCCCCCTTACTATCAAGGAGTATGATACAGTGCAAGGGTCCATACACTCCGGTGCCAGGTGGTTACTGAACCAGCCTGAGCATCTGTTAACTTCTCAATGCGCTTGAAGTATCAGGTACATGGTAGGTGACTCCATTAAATCTGGCACCTGGCCCGACTGCACTGTACAGGGAAGGGCAGAATATTCCTGATTTGATCTACCCACAACCCTGCCTAGTAGACAGCAGTGTGAGGGTTTACATAATTCGTATCCGTAAGAGAACAGTTATACCTGATGCCTCTTATTATAAGCTTACTATAACCTTTGTAAAGAGGCCATGTGCTTAACTTCCCTGAAATTCCCAGCACAAATTAGGCCAACTTAACTGATTCCAGTGATTCAGCCTCTTCAATCTCAAGGCCTTTTAGTTGACCCTCGGGTTGACAGCCTAACCCTTCCTGGGCTACCTCATACAGGAAGTACAATCCCACCCACAATGTCCCATGATGTTCTCCTGATTCCAGTGGCAAACAAGAAGCAGCGTATTTGCGGGGAGGCCAGAAAGGAAGTGATGGTGTTAAGAATATTCTGGTATCAAGCTTATATCCTCCAACCCAAGCTAACAGTGCCTATGAGAATGGCAGCCAGCAGCCCACTGTATGTTTATTGTGGTCTGTTAAAGAAGTCCTTACCTTACCCTGAATTCCCAGTTGTGAACATCAAACATCCCTATTTGAGTCACTGAATTGTTCTATTCTCCAACGAACCTTTCAGCAACAAAATGTCCTAAGTTGTTACACCGAATTATTTTATAATTCAATTACTTATTGATGCCAGAACACTGAATTAAATTAATTAGGAGGCATGGCTTGAAAGTCATGCTCAATTTAACAGCAGATAAAGGGCCCACAGTGTTCTCACTATTAAGAAACTGCTTTCTTTCTACGCTGACTTTTTTGGGTTTTCTCTGACCTGTTAGCAGCGTCTTACGCTCAGCCCACTACCATTTCATCCTCTTGGAGGTGTGATGGGAAACCATATGTTCAATTTTCCAGGCTATTCCCAGCTGAGTCATAATGAAGGAACTTAGGAAAACTGATGATCTCTCAAACAGCCTGCCTCAGACAGAAGTAATTACCAATAAAAAGAGACATGGAGACAGTAAGATGATGAGAAATTATGAATGCTATCCAATAAGAAATGGGATGACAAGAAAACACTACAAGTAAATTCCTTCATATGGATTATAAAGCTCTGTTATCCGAATTGCTTCAGTGTCTGGAACAGAGCAGTGGTCACACGAACACAGGTGATGCAAGGAAGAATAAACGAAAAGGCCCAGCTCTGGCTTCCTGTGTGAAGAGGCCACCAGACGATACCAGGAAACCTTAGTCCTAGATGTCTTTCTCACAACACCCAGACCATTTTTAGACTACCTACTTAAAGGTCAACCAAGTTATGGCCACAAAGGCAATTTTAATAGTTGCTGAAACATAACAGAAGGCTGAATCCCATGCCAAAAAATGTACATAATGTATTTAAAATCTAAATGAAAACTGAAAATTATCTGCATCACTGCACTTTTTCATAATCTGCAGTTTTGGTTTTTACTTAGCAGAAGTCACAGACAGGGACAGAATTAGCTTGAACTATCATCAAAAAATAGCCAAAAGAACCTTTCTAGACTGTAAGCTCCTAGAGGGCACGGGCGGTGTCTTTGAAACCTTGTCAGTGTTTTAAAGGGAATAAGCACACGTGAGCTGATGGTTCGAGTCCCCAAGAGCAACAGACAGCCACCCTTCAGTGGACTAGAAAAAAGCAAAAAAGCAATCAACTTGGAAACATGACCGAGAAAACGTTTGGATAGAGCACTGGGCGAATTCAAAAATTCATTTCACATTTACTGACTACCGTATGCCTGGCACTGTCCTGGGGCCGTGGACTTTTGTGATTACGTAACACACAGGGTGCCTGCCATCCCGTAAGCTGGGACATTGAATGCCCAGATGGAGTTAAAATCATGGCGAATGCCCTGAAGGAAATAATGCAGAGCTTACAAAGCACAAAATGCAATTTGGGGCAGCTGGGTTTAAGCAGAGGGTGTCAGGGTAGGCCTCTTTCCAAGGTGAGATCTAAAGTCGATACGGGCGGCCGGGGAAGCGCGGGGGAGCGCGCTCCGGGAGCAGGGCCCGGCGCTCGGCCGGTGCCAGTGGGGCGGGGCGGGCCGGCGAGCGCTTCGCTCCACTGTTCACGTCGGAGGGGGGGGCTCCTCACTCTCCCGCCAGCTCCCACACATCTCCGGTCCCGAGGCGGGTCGTTCCGTCCTTCAACTAGCCGGGTCCCCCAGGGCGGGCCCCGGGGCAGGGAGCCCAGTCGCGGTGGTGGGGAGGAAGGGCGCCCGGCCCCTCCGGCGCGGGGTAGTCACCTGAGTGGCTCAGCACTTCCCACTCGCCGGGCCCGCAGAAAATCGCGGCCAGGGCCGAGAGCTCTTCCCGCGCCGACTCCGCCATGACCACCCCGCCGCCGCTGCCGCCGCCGCCGCCCCTCCCCTTCCGCCGCCGCCGCCGTCCCTCCCTCCATCGGCCCGAGCGGTGCGGCTGGGCAGCCACTGGGGGGCGCCCCGCGCCTCTCCCGCGCGCTGGACCGCGAGGGGACCGCGGCGGTAGGAGTCCCGCCCACAAGCTCCTGCTGGTTGACTCCGGACGCGAGGCCCGGTGGTTCTGGGGGTACTTTTCCCGGAGGCCTGCGGCGATCGTGCAGCTCACCCGTTGCTTTCCTGACAGAGGGAGGAGGCCTCCCGGCAAAGCCCAAGATCCCCTAGCTTTAGCCCAGGCTAAAGCTTTGAACGCCCACCATTCCCTCCCAGACTTGGCCTTAGGCTGCCTGGGTAGAGAACAGTCTGGGCGAAAGGAACTTTGGCGATTAGGGAGACAAAAACAAGCAGGAAAGTGACCAGCGGGGAGGTGAGCCCTCGTCCGGCTCAGAATTGAAGTAGGTGTTGGGGACATGAGAGGTAACAGAGCAGGTGAGACTCTGTCCGATGAAGCTTGCAGTGACCCTGGCAGCGTGGGACTCCCGGAAAAGGCCCCGGGGCAGTAACAACCCCAGATGCTGAGCTGTAACTGGCGCTGGGACTCTGGAACAGGGCTGGATTCCTGGGACCTCTTTCTCTCAACGCGGCAAAAGCAGAGGGCTGGACCTGCCGGTCCTGCCATTCTACGGATGTTACTGGGGTGGTCCTGGATAGGCCTCTTAACGTCTTCACCTTCCCCATTGGTCTCCTGCCTTTACAGGGGATAGCCCAGACTCCTTGGTCTTTGGGGTACAATCGAGTGTAAATGTAGCGATCGCTGGCTTTTCAGTATTATTCATTTTGTGATATTCGATGCTTACAAAACATGTGACTCTTAAAGCTTAATAATGTAATGATCATCCTTGAATCCAGCACCTCAGTTTAAGAATTTGAGCAATACCAATAGGGTTTTAGAATTATCAATCCCTTTTGTTCCAGTTTTGATTTAGTGAACAAGATTACAGTGATCCTCTGTGATAGTTCTATCAGTCAGCATGTTTGGTTTGTCCTTTTGTTTTTCCAAATAACAATTTAAAATTTTGCAACGCCAAGAAGTAGCTGGTCTAGCTCTTGGAAGTTCCACAATTTTTGTTTGTATCAGAAATAACATTTTGTAAGATAAATCAGAGAATTTAGATGGCTACACAGTGACTCCTGTCACTGACCTACAGAAGTCACAACAAAAGGGACTGGTTTTAAGATTCTGAATCCATGTTACCATCCTCAACATCATTACCACTGTTGCTAAAGAGGGATTTTAAAAAGGAAAGATGCTGACTTCCAAAAACAGAAAGGAAATCTAACCAGATAGACTGCGGGAGAAATGCATTTCACAGGATGCCCTGCCATGGGATTTCCGTGACCCCAAGTAATTAAGAGCACTGCCATGCATAGTTGGAAAGACAAAGATTTATTTAAACTCACAATTATCTCTGAGGTGGCCAATTTGTTTAATAATAATTCTTTAAATTTCTTTGAGTTATTTCCAAAATAGCAGCAGTGCAGTAGGTTCATAACTAGTTTCTAAGGAGTTTGGTGAACGAAAGAATAAATTGTTAATTTAAAATATCACTAAGTTATTTAATTTTAAAGTCTAATGTCAGTATTAAAATACAAATATTAGTTATTTGACTTATTAAAAGTGGTCTATAAAAAAATCAAATAGTTCGTATCTTTTTTTTTAATTTCCCAAATTCAATGTAAGTGATATGAGTGAAGTAATGTGAACAGCAAGACTCCAGTTGTCAGAAATATTAGGAGACAATCAGGAAGGCTGCTGTCAGCTAGGATTCCATGAAATTTATGTAAGAGTACATCAATCTATTCAAAATTTTCTTGTCAATAGGTTTCTTCTTTGCTCTTCCTTTCTCTGTTGATTTCTTAACCTGCTTTTCATCCTCCATTTAGCATGTTTAAATAAAAAAGAAGTCGATGTGAATGTCTTTTAAATTGACACTATCCTAAGGCCCTGAAATCCCATGAATAAGTTTCTACTCTCTGACATTTGGAAGTAATCATCACAGAGAAAGTATAATGTCAGCTTGATATTTCTCACACTATGAAAATATCAGCTACATGTCAAATATCTAAAGCCTACCTTAATGTAATAAATTTTCTTGTATTCACAGGCTACTGAAAATTCTAAATATTTAAATGTGGAATGAATGTCTAGACATGTGGATGAATGTCTAGTTAGATCACTGTCTCTTTCTCTGCCTCTCTGCCACTTCCTCTCCCTCAAACAGTGTATGGGTGGCTAGAATATTATTTATACATACAACTTTTCTAAATAGTTGTTTTCCCAAGACCATAAGGGGGAGAAGTTTTCAATCTTTCATCTCCAGTTAAAACCACTAGCCCAGGAGATAGTTCCTTTAACTTCTCTTGGAAAACACTTCTATTCACTTTATCGTGAGTAGTGTGTAGATCTAAATACTCACTCTGTATCTGAAATTTTAAGTCAAACCCCACTTGGGCATAGAAGTGGAACACACAATTTTAAGAGTATTAGGACAGGGGCGCCTGGGCAGTTCAGTCAGTTGAACGTCCAACTTCGGCCCAAGTCATGATCTTGTGGTTTGTGAGTTTGAGCTTTGCATCCGTCCCTCTGCTGTCCTTGTGGAATCTGCCTTGGATCCTGTCTCCCTCTCTCTCTGCCTCTCCCCACCTCTCAAAAATAAACATTAAAAAAAAAAAAGTATTAGGAAAGGTTGGTTAAACGTTAGTATCATGTCAAAAAAGCTAAATACTGAAGTAATGAGATGTGGTAAGGAAAATGATCATAACTATAAGACAAGTAAAAATGCTTTTAAGAACCACCCAGAGGATTGTACACTTGAAACTAATATAACACTGTTAAGAACTAACTGGAATTAAAATAAAAACTTAAAGAGAGAGAGAGAGAGAGAGAGAGAGAGAGAGAGAGAGAGAGAGAGAACCACTTAAAGAACAAAAGAGGCATTAAATGCCAACATGCTAAATGAACCTGAACTTCAGTTAAGTTGTGCTACTGGTTTTGTCTAAAGAATTTCTGTATTTTTCTGTATTTACTTATTTCACAAAACGTTCTTGGGCACACCTGGACTGTTGACTGGTCTGGCCCTAGGAGCTGAGTGTTTTGAAATATAGAGATGAAAGCAACGAACCTTGTTCTCAAAGACTTAAGTCTTCGGTTAGCTGGGTAAACACAATGAGCAACAATTACAGGTTCTTTCACCACTTTTCCATATTGGTGCGAAGTTTAGTATCAATAGGTGAAAGCAATGGGTGTACCTCCCACAAGTTCCCAGAGGAGAAATATGTTTGTAATGCTTGGGAACACCGTAGGTTTCCAAAAGTACACAAAGTCAGTTGTGTTGATTGGTCATAGCTCTTTTCGTTCTGTTACAGTGTGAAAGTCAACAAATTTATTTTTCACCAAGATAACAAAATAAGAGCAAATAAAATCCATGAGAATTTGACAGTGACTCTTATACCATTTTGTGGCAAGATCTGCCTCTGCCATGTCCAGATAATCTGTACTTAACTCCAAAAGATTGGTTACACTCTGCCTACGAAAAACACGCTTGATTCTTATGCATGAGTGATAGCAAAACAGTTCCGGCTTGCTTTGTGGGAAAACATCCACATGGCCCACGCCCACAATGCCTTATCAATTTATAAAAACAAGTCTTCAGTACCATTAGGGTTTTAGAGTTTGTATAGTTAAAATAACATCCAATACTTAACTTTGGCAATTACTGTAACTGGATTCCTCTTATTAATTATATTTTCTCACATTGTACTACAATGTAGCCAGTTTTTATTATGAGGAAAAGGGGGGGGGGGTTAGTTTGGAGACTATGTGACTTTTTAAAAATCCTTCCTTTCAGACTCATAAAGGGACTATAAATGAGGAAACTCTGCCATTTTGGCAAAATAGATTCTCTGTGGTTGAAAATTGAAAGAGGGAGGTAGATCAAAGAACCACATCTATGGGAAAATTAGACCTGGATTTCCTTTTTTTTTAAAGTGGGGGACCTATAGGCAAAAGATGTATTAGATACAGAGAGAGGGAGGGAACAAGGGAATGAGGGAGAAAAAGAGGAGTGGAGGAGGAGCAAAGAGGTGGGAAATAGGAACACTTCAGAAGATGATACAGAAAGGATGATTTTTTATGAGGTAAAGAAGAACATGAGTTAAAATTTGGCTTTATTTCCAAAAGAAGAATATTGCTTCATCTGCTTTTTAAGCAACAGAGAGACCTGAAAACTTCATTTGGAAATAATATGCGATCTGAGATTTGCTTCAAAATAATGTAGGAAGGTGGGGAGAAGCTAGCGTGTGGATGTGGCTGAGTTGACCACAGATTAATAGTTGGTGAGGCAGAGTTTTGGTGCAGAAGGATTCGGTATTTTATTCTGTCTACTCTCGTGTATTTTATATTCTCTACAATAACAGTTAATTTCTAAAATGTATTCAATAGAAAATACGTCAGATATTTGAGTTTTGCATACTGCTCATAAGGAAAAAAAGAACAGAAAAGAAAGGGAGGAAATGGGAGGGAAGGGAAAAGAAAAGAAGATAACAGGTTCTGAAGTTCATACATGTGTTCACATACATGTGTTCAACAAATGTGTGGCTTAGGATTCATTCCTAAGAAAAAGCATAAAACCTGAAACTTCAGTGCCCTTAACAAGAGACAAGTGGTTTTGTCTTAAAGGTTCAAGAGGAGGGAGGCAGGCAGCGCTGGGGTACCCCACAGCGTAGGGACCTACTGTCTTTCCCTTCGGTGGCCCTACCCTGCACAGCTTTGATCCCCTGTGCATGCCGTGCTGTGCTGCAGGGCGGCCATCGGAACTCCAAGCACCAAGTCTATATCTGGGCAGGAGAATAGGATTCTGTCCAATCTATTTGACTAGAATCTAGTTCCATGACCACTCCCAGCAAAAAGAGAGGTTGGAAAATGTCATTTTTTACTGAGAGGCCATGTATCAGGCGAAAAGTAGAGGAAGAAATGAACCATTATTATTATTATTCCTTTCTTATTATGGAGAAAGGGAAAATATTGGGAGGCAGCTGGCAGTCCCCACCACATCAAGTGGAGTTTTAGTCAAGAGATTAAGTCGTCACACACATAATTTACCCTTTTTCCATCCCTTGACCGCGACCACCCCTCACTGTCTGTCTCATTGTCTCGTTTTATTTTTCCCATAACATTTACCATTATATGAAATCAACTTGTTTATTTGTTTACATGTGTCTCGTGGTTGCTCCACAGAAAACAGGATCGGTGCCCCACCAGCACCACCAAAGTGGTTCAGATATACAAAGTGATGAGGACACACATGCACCAGGAGGGTCTGAAAGGGTTTATTGCTCACATGCTGAGGCTTTCTGGGAAGAGCAGGGCAATTCAAAATGGTCTAACTGAAGGCAGGGACAAATGGCTCTGCTGTTCACTGTGGTTAGGGGGTGGGTCCGGGGTTAGAATTCTCCTGTGCCTCCCTGGGGTTTCTGTGGCCTGAACAAGGGAGGGAGTGCCCAGACTTTCTTACCCACTTGTCTGGAGGTGGAACAGAAGAGAAAAGGGAGGGCTGGGGCTTGAAAGCTGTCAGCAGCCAGACATCAAAAACAGAGTCCAACCCGCTGATTGTCTGTCTCCATGAGAATTTTGATTTCCATGAAGCTCGGGGCCTTATCAGTCTTGTTCACCTCTGTACCCTCCATGCCTAAAAGAGTGCCTAGCAAATTAGGAATTCAGTGAGTATTCGTGATACAAATAAGCTCACTGCAAAGTGTAACTCTTTATACAATTTCTTATTCAACAGAGTTATGGAGCACCTACTATATGCTAGTGACTTTAGGAGCTCTCAGGCATTCCCTGACTGAACAAGACGCAGTCACTGTCCTCCAGAAGCTCCAAATGCAGTTTGGGAGAGGCACCAACCTTTCCTGGGACCAGGCGATAAGCGTCCTGCCAGGTAAACTGAGAGCTTTCAGAGAAGGCCGAGGAGTCCTGGTTTGGCCATCATGTTAGACATTCTCCAACATAGGCTACAAGGAGGAAAGTTAGAGTACAAAATGGCTGGAAGATAAAACTTTACTTTCATTCAGTAAGCATTTATTGAGCTCATTATGATGTGCCTAGTATTATGCCAGGTCCCACGGAAATGGTTTTTGACACAGACCTCTCAGAAGTTGTAGTGGAGTACAGGTGATAGGTTTTGAGAGGTAAGTCATTTGGTAATCTGCAGTCTGTTGAAATCATGGGAGTAGGTGAGATTCTCTGCCTGCATCTCAAGAATTTCATAATGACAGTGATGTATTTCCCAGGAACTGGAACAGAGAAGCATTGGTTTGCTAGTGTTTCTAACACAATCTGGATCAAGACAATAGTCCCTTTGTGGTAGGGTTTCTGTATTTCCCTACTGTTTTCACTTTTCTGTTTTGTTCTATTTTCTATGGAGAGACAAACCAAGTCAAGAAAGCAGGAAAAAAAAAAATTCCTTTGTGGCACCTTTATCACTTGGAAGGGACCCTTTTAAGGGTCTCCCTTAGAAATACACAAACGATCTTAGAATAGGAAAGTTGAGCTGGAATACTTGGTCTATTGTTTCAGATAAAAATCCTGCTCTATTTATGTGATTCTCATTGCTGTTTGAAACCTTAATTGGCCAGTAATTTCTTCACTGATAGCTTCTTTAGTTTTAAAAGGAACTTTATACTTTAAGGAGAAGCATAGCCAGGGTTCCTACTATTGGGATCATATTACCAAATACTTCGTCCTGTCTCCTCTCTCTTTCTCATAAGATACTTTCCCACCTCTTTGCCTGGTAAATTCTTACTCATTCTTTACATCTGAATTGCACCCCTCCCTCTGAGTCTGAGTTGAGGGCCCACCACTTATCGTATTTACACACTTGCGAGACTGCACTGTAATTGCTCACGTGTCTGTAACTCCAGTAGAGAATGACTTTCATGAGATGAGTAATAGACACTGTGCTTGTCCTAGCTCTCTGGACAGTGATTGACTCTTTGCTGGGTGGACAACTTATGAGCCCTGACTCTGTCCAAAATTGTCTTTGGTTCTGGTCTGGCTATTCTATCTTTGGTTGTATCTCCAACATTGGCACAGTGGCTGGCATTAAAAGGCATGCAATATTTGTGGAATAAACCAAGAATGAGTGAACCCAGAGTTAGAGTGTCAAAGTAAATAGACTGTAGTTCATTTTTTCTTATTCTACTCCGATTCCCACCAGATTTTATTAGCCCTTGAACATGTAAATACACATCAACAATTAGGCAAGCAGATTATTACCTGTGTCTTTACTGGGATCACATTCAGAGTGATGAGGTAACGGGCAATAAAGAGTGGATTATTCCTACTAATACCCAACAGTTTCATACAGGAAAGTGAATGGGAGAAGTATATTATCACCTTTATAGTAATTCTATGTTTGAGTAATAGTTTCCCACAGTTGCCACTTCACTTTATCATATGCAAAGAAAAAATAAATTTTAAAGTAATTATCACAGCTAATATACAATATAAAGCTTTGAGACTGCTGGGCTTTCTGGAATTCATAGGGTAGGTAAAACTATATAGTGTTTATGTCCTGAACTGAAATGGGACACTACATGGTACCTGATCCAGCCTGGCTAAAAATATATCATATTTCCACCTGTGTGTGTGACTAGGGTATGTATTTTATTTACTACTCAGTTAATATTAATCATTTAAAAAATAACAAAGTCACTTGAAGACAGGCTAGTTGTATATAACAACATAGATGTAGTAATTAAAATTAAGTTACTAAACAGATTTTTTACCCTATAACTCATGATCACTTAAGAAGGTTCTTTTTTTCTTTTCTTTTCTTTTCTTTTCTTTTTTTTCTTTTCTTTTCTTTTCTTTTCTTTCTTTCTTTCATTCTTTCTTTTTTTCTTTTCTTTTCTTTTCTTTTCTTTTCTTTTCTTTTCTTTTCTTTTCTTTTCTTTTTCAACAATATTTTGTTGACCATGATTTTGTTGACCGTGACGGTTTTGTTGACCGTGAGTTAGGTTAAAAGACCATGTTACGTTGAAGGGGACCAGAGCTAATGATTGGGGAGGGGCTCAGGGAACTTTTCTGTCATAATAGAAATGTTCTCTTTTTTTTTTCTTTTTCTTTTTTAAGTTTATTTATTTATTTTGAGAGAGACAGAAACAGCACGAGTGGAGGAGGGGCACAGAGAAGAAGAGAGAGAGAATCCCAAGCAGCACAGCACCCAATGTGGGGCTCAAACCCACAAAGCTGCGAGATCATGACCCGAGCTGAAACCAAGAGTAGGACACCCAACCGACTGAGCCACCCAGGTGCCCCAGAAATGTTCTATTTCTTGATTGGGGTGCTGGTTACATGAGTTTATGCCTTTTAACTGTACCTTTTTAGACCTGTGCATTTTATTTTATATATAGTATATCTCAGTTAAAAAAAAAAAAGAGTACTGGGGGAAGAAGACAGGTTAGTAAATTCATAATACTTTTATAAGATTCTTTTTTTTTTCCTGAATTTGAGCTGAGTATGCCCTTAACTTGAAAACCGAATGAAGTTGTTCTTTTAAAAATCTTTAAGCCTTGCTGCTGCTTGATCTTTATAAGAACAAATCATGGCAAGAAAAAGCTGCAGGTTTCGAGTGTCTTCAAATGGCACCAGCTTGTCTCCATGAGTAGGATGCTAATAGAACTGAAGAAAACCATTCCTGCACTTAGGGCAAGTTGTCTTTAGCCTAAAATTCAGCCTATCATTCCCTGTTGGTATACAAAAAAGAAAATGTGATTGATAAAAGTACCCTTCATTTTATATGGACTAAAGAGGAATTATTCAAATATTTTTTAATGTGCTGAGCAAGCTCACTATTTCAAATAATTTTATAGAGACATTTTTTTCTAAGTGAGGGACCTGTAATGACATGGGCTATCTACCATTTGTACCTCAATTCTTAGATGCACATATTTTTCACATTTTAACAACTCTGAAGATGAGAATTTTAATACCACTGATGGCACTTTGCATTGGCTATTGGCCAGGCAGCCGACATCAATATGGCTTGCACATGCATTAATTTGGATGTTTTCCTTGATCCCACAATTTCTGACGAGATCATGAAAGCAGCAGTCTCAGAACTTGCAGAATGGCAGGATGGTATTAACAATTTGGGAAAGACTCTAGAACACTAGTGTTAGTAGAAGTGACTTCTTTAAAAGAAATGCATCTCACTGATGTTCTTGATGGAATAAAGGATGATACATGTGGAAAAACACAAGCATGGATGTCTCTGACTTGATATGTTGATTCACAGTCATCAGACACAGAATGTGAAGGAGTTTCAGGAATATTTTAACCGGTTTTTTGCTTATAGTTTCCTTTTTATGTATGCACAATAGTGGTATTTGATAATGTGTCTAAATACGTCTAAAAAAGCTTTCTCAAGAAGTATAAAGAAAAATTCTAAGTGATTAGAAAGTGAGCTGTAGTATAGTTGGCAGCATATCTTATTTTTTAATGGTGCATAAAATAATGGCTTATCTTACAAGTGATGGCATCTTAGATGCCATTAAAGCTGATCTTTGCAACTTTTGTATGTTAGCTTTTCAGCCAGGGAGAGATGAAAGAGCAGGCAGGAAAGAATATTAAATCTATAACAATAATACTATTTATTGAGTAGCTACTATAGGCCAGTGTTACGCTAAGTGCCTTATGTATATCAATACATGTAATTCTCCCCAAAAAGTCTGAGAGAGAGTTATTGCTGAACTGACTTCCGTCTGTTCAGAGCTATTAAATAGGTAAATTTGCAAAGCTGAATTTGAACTTAGTTTTGATTGACCCCCAAAGCTCTTGATCTTTGTATAGTAACTTCTTCGCCTACCTCTCCCCCATAACAGCACTCCAACTAGTCATTTTTTAAAAGTAATCTCTACACCCAGGAGCACCTGGGTGGTTCAGTCGGTTGAGCGTCCGACTTCAGCTCAGGTCATGATCTCTCTCTTCAGCTCAGGTCATGAGTTCGAGCCCCGCGTTGGGCTTTGTGTTGACAGCTCAGAGCCTGGAGCCTGCTTCGGATTCTGTGTCTCCCTCTCTCTCTGCCCCTCCCCCGCTCATGCTCTGTCTCTCTCTCTGTGTCAAAAATAAATAAACATTAAAAAAATTTGTTTTAATAAAAATAATCTCTACGCCCAACATGGGGCTCAAACCTACAACCCTGAGATCAAGAGTCACATGCTCTATCAACTGAGCTGGCCAGGAGCCCCAGCACTCCAACTAGTCTTAAGGGTTAACTTGCTTCAAGTTTATGCACTCCTTGCTTGCTTGCACTCCTTGGTCTATAGCGGAACTAACTTCCCTTCCTTGAGATTTGCAGACCACTGGCCTTGAGGAGTGAAGGACCAGACTTTGCCAGAAAATAAGGCCTGACTACATTTGTCTGACGACAGCTGTCATGGCTGCCACCAACTCTGTTCAGGGTCAGGTCAACATACAACTCACTGCCTGGGCACCTGCTTCTCCTGCCAGTAGTCCCCCTCCCTTTTTCCATGCCTTCCCCCTTTAAAACCCTCTGGCTGGGGTGCTTGGGTGGCTTAGTCAGTTAAGCGCCTCCGACTCCTGATTTCAACTCAGGTCATGATCTCATGGTTCAGTTCATGAGTTCGAGCCCCACGTTGGGCTCTGCACTGACAGTGGGGAGTCTGCTTAGGATATTATCTCTCTCTCTCCCCACCCTCTCTCCCTCTCTCCCCTTTCTCAAAAATAAATAAATAAAACTTAAAAAAAAAAGCCTTCTGTCTTCCCCCAGACTGGGAATATTGTCTTGGTAACGTAAGTCCACTATCTTCTCAAGTTGCCAGCTTCCTGAATAAAACAATCTTTCCTTTTCCATCATCACTTCTCTCTCAAGTATTGATTTTGGAACCACAAGCACCCAAACCTGAGTTCAGAACCAGTTCTCTGTTCAGTTTGTAATTGTAGAGTAACACCTCTACTCCACCATCCCCAGAAGTTCCAAGTGGAAGCTTAAAGAAGAGAGAGAGAGAATGAGAGTCTAGCAGCATTCAGTTCTGTTCAGGCTGTTCTTGAAAACAACTTTATCTTGATTTGGCAATGCAGCTCTTCTTCGATTGCGTGAGATACCCCAGAATCCTAACATCCTTAACACCCTTTCTTTGCCTTAGCGGGTTCTTTTTGGGATTGTATCCCCTGCAACAATTCACAGTTTTAATACATTTACACATTTTACTAGTGATAATAAAATATTCCTTCTAACACACCTTCAACCCAAAGTCTGAGCCTTACCGACTTACTTGAGCCCGCATAGGAATGTTTCGGTTACAGACTGAGCCCCCAGAGGCACCTGATTCTTATTGGACTTAAACTAGAGTAGCGCTCCCTTATCTGTTTTGCTTCCCGCAGTTTCACTTACTTGGGTCAACCGCTGTGGACAAGCGATGATCCTCCTTCTGACGAATCATCAGGAGGTCAGTAGTCACCCCATCACCCGTCTAGGTCACTCATCTCACCGCATGTCCTCACGCAGGCATCTGGTCATCTCACATCATCACAGGAAGGGTGAGTCCCACACAGCAAGGTATTTTGAGGGAGAGAGACCACATTCACATAACTTTTATTACAGTTATAGCATTATAATTGTTCTAGCATTATTGGCTTGTTAAATTTTTTTAATGTTTATTTATTTTTGAGAGAGAGAGAGAGAGAGAGAGAGTGTGTGTGTGTGTGTGTGTGTGTGTGAGAGAGAGAGAGAGAGAGAGAGAGAGACCTGGGGAGGGGCAGAGAGAGAGGGAGACACAGAATCCAAAGCAGGCTCCAGGCTCTGAGCTGTGATCACAGAGCCTGACTCAGGGCTCAAACTCAAGCACCGTGAGATCATGACTTGAGCTGAAGTCAAAAGTTTAACTGACTGAGCCACTCAGGTGCCCCATATCATTATTGTTTTTAATCTCTTCTTGTACCTAATTTATAAATTAATTTTTTTAATTTTATTCTTTATTTTTAAAATTTACATCCAAATTAGTTAGCATATAGTGCAACAATGATTTCAGGAATGGATTCCTTAGTGCCCCTTACCCATTTAGCCCATCCCCCCTCCCACAACCCCTCCAGTAACCCTCAGTTTATTCTCCATATTTATGAGTCTCTTCTGTTTTGTCCCCCTCCCTGTTTTCATATTATTTTTGTTTCCCTTCCCTTATGTTCATCTGTTTTGTCTCTTAAAGTCCTCATATGAGTGAAGTCATATGATTTTTGTCTTTCTCTGACTAATTTCACTTAGCATAATACCCTCCAGTTCCATCCACGTAGTTGCAAATGGCAAGATTTCATTCTTTTTGATTGCTGACTAATAGTTCACTGTATGTGTATATATATATATATATATATATATATATATATATATATATATACCACATCTTCTTTATCCATTCATCCATCGATGGACATTTGGGGTCTTTCCATACTTTGGCTATTATTGGTAGTGCTGCTATAAACATAGGGGTGCATGTGTTCCTTCAAAACAGCACACCTGTATCCCATGGATAAATGCCTAGTAGTGCAATTGCTGGGCCTAAATTAAATTTTATCATAGAAACGCCTGTGTGGGAAAAAACATGGTATATACAGGGTTCAGTGTTACCCACGTTTTCAGGTGTCTGCCCGCAGATAATGGGGGACCTCTGTATGCCCTAATCAGCACAGCGAGGGGTGGAGGAGGGAGCAGGGAAATCCAGCTCAAAGAACACAGGACCCCAAAAGGGCTCAGTTTCTCTCAGAGTAGCATTCTGTTTCACCACAAGCTCCTTAACTCTGAGAACTCAATTTCCCCAACTGTAAAAAGATGCAAATTACAAGATGATTTCTAAGAACTTCTCTGGTTTTTAAAATTCTTGGCTCCTGCACCAATTAAAGACATCCAGATATTGCATGAGTCACACTATATGTAAGTAAATCCAGTGGCTTTCATGGCCAGTTCCACCCCCAATTTCTTTGATAATACGTATTTTTTTTAGTAGAATTCAGATTCAATATTTCAAGTGATATGCTTAACAAGATTAAATTAAGACAGTTACGCTCAGTGGTAAGAATTTTTTTTAACTATAAAATATTAATGGATGATATAGAAGAATAAAATGATGTTAAAAACCTTATCTCCAGGAACTATCTGAAGATACTTTTTTTTACCACAAGACTCGTGACTCATGGAAGGAAAACCGCCAAGTTCTGGGATGGTGCACTGATTTCTCATTCTTACCCCAGAATAGTGGCATACATCCTTGAAATGGAAGTCAGATCTTTAACATTAGGCAATAAGAAGGAGGCTGAGTTGTCCTTGCTTTTCCATATGCACTATTGATTTCAAATTTTAATACCAAAACAGAGTAGATAATTACTTTTTTCCCCAAAATGATGACCTTAAAAATATATATTAGTAAATGATTTACAATTATTAAAATGTGTGTATTCAATCTTAGGTAACCGATACAGTTTAACAAATAAAAAACTGAATGCTTTAGCCAAAATGTTGACTTGGAAAAACAAAACATGGAATGTGATTGGACAATTCTGATATTATTAAGTATTTCTTCCAAAAGCACTAGGACATTTTTTTCAACAGAAGTGGAATTGATTCAATAAACTGACTTCAATTTACAATGTATTTGAGGAGACACCCCTGTGATGTCTTGTAATCACCTGGTGCAGCTATTTCCTAACTCAGTATTAAATATGGCTTGGAATTTTTCATGGCTTTCTATGATATCTAACTTGCTTATACTCGGGAAATTATTCAGGGACTGGTTTCCCTCCCGTGTTCATTGCTTGGGGTAACCTTTTAACAAAAGGAAATCAAGGAAAAGAACAAAACTATCTTTACTGAATACTCATTATGTCCACCGCCTGCAATGTTCACACCGACAGACAGAACCTCAGGTGTGAGTACAGGCATGTGTGTCCACCTGTCTGTGCTCACACTAGGAAGGGGTTCCCAGCATGCCTTGCTGATTTAGGCAGAGCAAGAATACCTTCTGCAAGAGCAAGGTTTCCCTTTCAAAATCCATCACGGTGAACCAATCCCTGGCTCCACACCTCCGGATCTCAGGGAATCAAGGCATCTTAATTATTTACATGTAGTGAGGGCAGGCCCAGATGACACTGCTAGTTCCAACAGTACATAAATTAATGGCTGTGAGGGCCAGTGGGAAGCTGACTCTGCGTGTCTCCCCAGTAGCTGACAGCAGAGATGTTCAACATACTTAACACTAATGCAGCCTGGGCCCTGACCAATCTAATGAACGTGAGGCATAAATATATATACATATAGGTCACAAATACATCTTGAAATATATTATCTTCAGTCATCCGTGGAATTTAAGAAACAAAACAAATGAGAAAAGGGAAAAAGAGAGAGAGAAGCAAACCAAGAAACAGACTAACTATAGAGAGCAAACTGAGGTTACCAGAGGGGATGTGGGTTGGGGCATGGGTGAAATAGGTGATGGGCATTAAGGAATGCGCTTCTCTTAATGAGCACTGAGTGTTGTATGCAAGTGTTGAATCACCATATTGTATACCTGAAACGAATATTACACTGTATATTAACTAACTGGAATTTATTGTTTTTTAATTTTTTTTGGAATGTTTACTTATTTTTGAAAGAGAGAGAGAGAGAGTGTGAGTAGAGGAGGGGTAGAGGTGCCCCTAACTAACTGGAATTTAAATAAAAAATTAAATATATATATATATATATTTCATATATATGTGTGTATGTATATATATATATATATACAGAGAGAGAGAGACAGAAACTTAATCCTCAAAAATTTTGTTATGTAGGGATTATTCTTTTTTTTTTTTAATTTTTTTTTCAACGTTTTTATTTATTTTTGGGAGAGAGAGAGACAGAGCATGAACGGGGGAGGGGCAGAGAGAGAGGGAGACACAGAATCGGAAACAGGCTCCAGACTCCGAGCCATCAGCCCAGAGCCTGACGCGGGGCTCGAACTCACGGACTGCGAGATCGTGACCTGGCTGAAGTCAGACGCTTAACCGACTGCGCCACCCAGGCACCCCTCTTTTTCTAATTTATAGGTGAGGAAATGGAGGTTTGCTGACAGAAGCAGTGGGTCACAACTAGTAAGTGGTAGAGCCTAGATGAAGTACGGCTGCTTACTGTACCAGTTTTACTCTGTAGTTTCTCTTTCATTATCAATGCTAATTATCAGGACATGAAACTCAGTAACTTGAATTTTTTAAACAGTCTTATGTATGCAGAAACTAGAAAATTTTAAATGACAGAAGTGTTGATAACAGTATTTCAACTTCATGTTATTCAAATCACTCAGTTTTAAGTCAGTCCCATTAAATGACTTTTTTTCTTGGTCTGTGGAAATGTTAACGGCTAGCAGAAATATGTGAGTAAGACGCTTTCAGTATTATTTTTGTGAGGCTCTTCTTCAAAGCTCTCAATTTCTGCTATGTCAGTATGTTAATCTGTATTGAAAAATATGAATCAAATAGCTAACTTCCTGGATGAACTTTATCCTACGAGTTTAATCTCAGTAAGGAAGGCAAGAAGTCATCGAGTCTTTCACAGGGGGACTAAGAATTGACTTATCTGGGAGAGAAGAGACAAAGTTCTTATTCAGAAAAACTCCCGATAATTTATGTAAATACTCCACCCTCAAGGAAGTGGAACCTGGCCCCTGACTCCTTAAGAGGGGGCTTTGCATAGTGACTTCCATCCAAACAGGACAGTATGGAAGGGGAGGGAGGGAAGTAACTTTACAGTGGAGAAATTTGACAAATATTACCTTGGCCAGGTGATCAAGCTTAACATCATTAGTGATGAGTCATGTCGATGGTATGTACCTTTGATATGATGTGATTAAAATGACATTCTGAGGTCTTCCTCTCAGAGACCCATAACCCCAGTCTAATTAGGAGAAAAGCACCAGACAAAACCCAGTCAAGGGACATTCCACAAAAAATACCTGGGCAGTACTCCTCAAAACTGTCAAGGTCATGGAGTGCCTGGCTAGCTCAGTCGGTAGAACATGAGACTCTGGATCTCAGGGGCATAAATTCAAGCCCCACGTTGGGTGTGGAGCCTAGTTTAAAAAAAAAAAAACAAATCACCTGTCAAGGTCATCTAAAACTAGGAAACTCTGAGACATTGTCAGAGCCAAGAGGAGCCCACAGGGATATGATGACTAAATGTTATGTATCCTGAATGGGATCCTGTAACAAGAAACACCAGGTCTTAGTTAACTCAAAATCCCTAAAGAAGCAGATAATAAAAGTGAGGCTAGAATTCCTTGAAGCTGCCTTTATTCTGAGAAAGGCTAGCTCCAATATCACCTCCCCACAGACACACATACATACAAAATCATCCCTTCTCACTTCCTTTTCACAGCCAAGGTTCTTATAAGGAATGTGCAGACTTAGTCTCTTCACCCTCATTCATTTTTCAAACCAGTGCAATCATGTGTCCACCCAACAATGACTCAAAGACCAAATCCTTCTTAGTCTCCACTTATGTAACCTGATAAAGACTGAAATTATTAATCACTCACCTCTATAAAACTCCTGGTTTCCTTACCACAGTCTCTCTTGTTCTCCTCTTAAACTTTTCTTCTCCTTTGCTAATATAGCAGGATACCTATCCTCCACTATTTTTATTTTTGCCTTTTTAAACTTGATAGAACTTGAGCTTCTGGATCTGGAGAAGGATCACTTGAGTAACCCTCTTAGTTATGCAAATATAGGGTGAGTGGACACCCAACATTCTGGAATAAGGGACTTTTTTTTTTTTTTTTTGGTCTTAACAAAACCTGTCTCTCCCATTGGTGTGCTGAGCTGGTCATTGGGGAGGAGATGACTCAGTCCCTGTTAGAAACCTAGGGCCTTCTTGGAGAGAAGATATCAGGGCCCCATACTCCAATCTCCATGATTCAAGTGTAGAAAAACCTGTGAAGGGTCCATCAAGGAATTGTGACCAAAGTCTGATAGAAGAAGAATTGACCAAGGATTCCAAGAGCTGAATGCACCAGGAAAAGAAGATATATGTCAGCACAAAGACTCTGCTCTCTGCAGGAGCCTGGGGGTGGTAGCCTACTAAGAACTATCTCTGATTGCCACAGTTCTGTGGGATCTGGGAATGCAAGCCCCCATAGCCACCAAAGCCAGGAAATCAGGTGGTGTCACCTGGGTAGCAAACACAAGAACCAGGGCACCAGACAAAAACCAGGGTACCAGATGCATGTAACCCTCCCCTCCAGGAGAGAGTTGCACTCTGGAGCACAGCACAGGGAGAGTGTGAAGATAGTGCTGACCCTCTGAAGTCTCTGGAAGGAATTACAGTCAGCCACTATATGGGTGTTAAATTAGAAGCCTCCTTCCCCACAGGCTGCAGCCATGATGATTAGCTAAGAAGCCTCCTTCACAGAAAGACCAAGCTCCTGGGTCTGTTGAGTCTTGCTGTGCTCTGGGGGTAGTACTGTTTAAGAATCCTTTCTCCCTTTATTACAGTCCTGTGGGACCTGTGAGCACAAGCCCCCCAGGCCACCAGAGCCAGGTGATATAGAAGTGCCATGGTGGCAGCTGCAAAAATTGGGGTACCAGAAAGGGGTATGAGCTCCTTTCTGGGTGACACCAATAATTATAATCCCATGGGAGCAAGAACACAAGCTCTGCTGACTTCCAGAGCCAGGTAGCCAAGGCATCCCCCAGGCTGCAACCGCAAAAAAGCTCCCTTCCAGAAGATGCGAGTGCTCTGGAGCATGGCAAAGGGATAGGGCAAAGGTGGTACCTGCTAGAGTCCATCCCAGAGGATGCTCCAGCAGGCTCCTACATGTGTGTGTTAAGTTAGGTGACTGACCTTCAAGCAGATGCTTTCATATGAGCCTTCTTCGCTTTAAGCCTGGGTGCAATCAGCTGCCTCTGAGCTGGGCCGGGCGAGGCTGGCCCTTTAAGAGCTGTTTCTTATATCACTTCAGTCTTGTAGGCATTGAGACATGAGTCCCACTGGTTTCCAAAGTTAGATGTTCTGGGGGCTCATTTCTCCAGTGCAGATCTTAAAAGTTAAATTGACTGATATGGGGTATAAACCCCTTGTTTTTTGGAGTGAAGAGGTTTTGAGTTTTCCAGGCTTTGAATTTTGTCCTGGTTGTGGGTCAACATGCTGAGGAGGGTGAGATTGTGAGATTGTGTCCCAGCCTTTCTTATCTGCTTCAGTGTGGTTTTCTTCTCATTTGCCCAAAATGTAGTCATCACTCAGTCACACTTTAGGTTCTTTAAAGAGGAGTTGTTCCGGACAGAGGGGAAGAAGATGGCGGCGTAAGAGGACGCTGGGCTCCCCGCACGTCCTGCTGATCACTTAGATTCCACCTACACCTGCCTAAATAACCCAGAAAACCGCCAGAGGATTAGCAGAACGGAGTCACTGGAGCCAAACGCAGACGAGAGGCCCACGGAAGAGGGTAGGAAGGGCGGCGAGGCGGTGCGCGCTCCACGGACTGGCGGGAGGGAGCCGGGGCGGAGGGGCGGCTCGCCAGCCAAGCAGAGCCCCCGAGTCTGGCTGGCAAAAGCGGAGGGGCCTGACGGACTGTGTTCCCACAACAAGCGCGACTTAGCGTCTGGGAGGTCATAAGTTAAACAGCTCTGCTCGGAAAGCGGGAAGGCTGGAGGACAAAGGGAGGGAGAGCTGCTGAGCCCCCGGAGGACAGAGCTCAGCTTGGTGGGGAACAAAGGCGCTCGCCAGCGCCATCTCCCCCGCCCATCCCCCAGCCAAAATCCCAAAGGGAACCAGTTCCTGCCAGGGAACTTGCTCGCTCCGCGCAAACACCCAACTCTGTGCTTCTGCAGAGCCAAACCTCCGGCAGCGGATCTGATGCCCTCCACTGCCACAGGGCCCCTCCTGAAGTGGATCACCTAAGGAGAAGCGAGCTAAGCCTGCCCCTCCTGCCCCCGTGCACCTTGCCTACCCACCCCAGCTAATACGCCAGATCCCCAGCACCACAAGTAGCCCAGACAGGCCATGCCACCCCACAGTGAATCCTGCCCCTAGGAGAGGGGAAGAGAAGGCACATACCAGTCTGACTGTGGCCCCAGCGGTGGGCTGGGGGCAGACATCAGGACTGACTGCGGCCCCACCCACCAACTCCAGTTATACACCACAGCACAGGGGAAGTGCCCTGCAGGTCCTCACCATGCCAGGGACTATCCAAAATGACCAAACGGAAGAATTCCCCTCAGAAGAATCTCCAGGAAATAACAACAGCTAATGAACTGATCAAAAAGGATTTAAATAATACAACAGAAAGTGAATTTAGAATAATAGTCATAAAATTAATCGCTGGGCTTGAAAACAGTATAGAGGACAGCAGAGAATCTCTTGCTACAGAGATCAAGGGACTAAGGAACAGTCACGAGGAGCTGAAAAGTGCTTTAAACGAAATGCAAAACAAAATGGAAAGGACGACAGCTCGGATTGAAGAGGCAGAGGAGAGAATAGGTGAACTAGAAGATAAAGTTATGGAAAAAGAGGAAGCTGAGAGAAAGAGAGATAAAAAAAAAATCCAGGAGTATGAGGGGAAATTAGAGAACTAAGTGATACACTAAAAAGAAATAATATACGCATAATTGGTATCCCAGAGGAGGAAGAGAGAGGGAAAGGTGCTGAAGGGGTACTTGAAGAAATTATAGCTGAGAACTTCCCTGAACTGGGGAAGGAAAAAGGTATTGAAATCCAAGAGGCACAGAGAACTCCCTTCAGACATAACTTGAATCGATCTTCTGCATGACATATCATAGTGAAACTGGCAAAATACAAGGATAAAGAGAAAATTCTGAAAGCAGCAAGGGATAAACGTGCCCTCACATATAAAGGGAGACCTATAAGACTCGTGACTGATCTCTCTACTGAAACTTGGCAGGCCAGAAAGGATTGCCACGAGATTTTCAGGGTGCTAGACAGGAAAAATATGCAGCCGAGAATCCTTTATCCAGCAAGTCTGTCATTTAGAATAGAAGGAGAGATAAAGGTCTTCCCAAACAAACAAAAACTGAAGGAATGTGTCACCACTAAACCAGCCCTACAAGAGATCCTAAGGGGGATCCTGTGAGACAAAGTCCCAGAGACATCACTACAAGCATAAAACATACAGACATCACAATGACTCTAAACCCGCATCTTTCTATAATAACACTGAATGTAAATGGATTAAATGCGCCAACCAAAAGACATAGGGTATCAGAATGGATAAAAAAAACAAGACCCATCTATTTGCTGTCTACAAGAGACTCATTTTAGACCTGAGGACACCATTAGATTGAGAGTGAGGGGATGGAGAACTATTTATCATGCTACTGGAAGCCAGAAGAAAGCTGGAGTGGCCATACTTATATCAGACAAACTAGACTTTAAATTAAAGGCTGTAACAAGAGATGAAGAAGGGCATTATATAATAATTACATGGTCTATCCATCAGGAAGAGCTAACAATTATAAATGTCTATGCGCCGAATACCGGAGCCCCCAAATATATAAAACAATTACTCATAAACATAAGCAACCTTATTGATAAGAATGTGGTAATTGCAGGGGACTTTAACACCCCACTTACAGAAATGGATAGATCATCTAGATACACGGTCAATAAAGAAACAAGGGCCCTGAATGATACATTGGATCAGATGGACTTGACAGATATATTTAGAACTCTGCATCCCAAAGCAACAGAATATACTTTCTTCTTGAGTGCACATGGAACATTCTCCAAGATAGATCATATACTGGGTCACAAAACAGCCCTTCATAAGTTTACAAGAATTGAAATTATACCATGCATACTTTCAGACCACAATGCTATGAAGCTTGAAATCAACCACAGAAAAAAGTCTGGAAAACCTCCAAAGGCATGGAGGTTAAAGAACACCCTACTAACGAATGAGTGGGTCAACCAGGCAATTAGAGAAGAAATTAAAAAATATATGGAAACAAACGAAAATGAAAATACAACAATCCAAACGCTTTGGGACGCAGCGAAGGCAGTCCTGAGAGGAAAATACATTGCAATCCAGGCCTATCTCAAGAAACAAGAAAAATCCCAAATACAAAATCTAACAGCACACCTAAAGGAACTAGAAGCAGAACAGCAAAGGCAGCCTAAACCCAGCAGAAGAAGAGAAATAATAAAGATCAGAGAAGAAATAAACAATATAGAATCTAAAAAAACTGTAGGGCAGATCAACGAAACCAAGAGTTGGTTTTTTGAAAAAATAAAATTGACAAACCTCTAGCCAGGCTTCTCAAAAAGAAAAGGGAGATGACCCAAATAGATAAAATCATGAATGAAAATGGAATTATTACAACCAATCCCTCAGAGATACAAACAATTATCAGGGAATACTATGAAAAATTATATGCCAACAAATTGGACAACATGGAAGAAATGGACAAATTCCTGAACACCTACACTCTTCCAAAACTCAATCAGGAGGAAATAGAAAGCTTGAACAGACCCATAACCAGTGAAGAAATTGAATTGGTTATCAAAAATCTCCCAACAAATAAGAGTCCAGGACCAGATGGCTTCCCAGGGGAGTTCTACCAGACGTTTAAAGCAGAGATAATGCCTATCCTTCTCAAGCTATTCCAAGAAATAGAAAGGGAAGGAAAACTTCCAGACTCATTCTATGAAGCCAGTATTACTTTGATTCCTAAACCAGACAGAGACCCAGTAAAAAAAGAGAACTACAGGCCAATATCCCTGATGAATATGGATGCAAAAATTCTCAAGAAGATACTAGCAAATCGAATTCAACGGCATATAAAAAGAATTATTCACCATGATCAAGTGGGATTCATTCCTGGGATGCAGGGCTGGTTCAACATTCGCAAATCAATCAACGTGATACATCACATTAACAAAAAAAAGACAAGAACCATATGATCCTGTCAATCGATGCAGAAAAGGCCTTTGACAAAATCCAGCACCCTTTCTTAATAAAAACCCTTGAGAAAGTCGGGATAGAAGGAACATACTTAAAGATCATAAAAGCCATTTATGAAAAGCCCACAGCTAACATCATCCTCAACGGGCAAAAACCGAGAGCTTTTTCCCTGAGATCAGGAACACGACAGGGATGTCCACTCTCACCGCTGCTGTTTAACATAGTGCTGGAAGTTCTAGCATCAGCAATCAGACAACAAAAGGAAATCAAAGGCATCAAAATTGGCAAAGATGAAGTCAATCTTTCGCTTTTTGCAGATGACATGATATTATACATGGAAAATCCGATAGACTCCACCAAAAGTCTGCTAGAACTGATACAGGAATTCAGCAAAGTTGCAGGATACAAAATCAATGTACAGAAATCAGTTGCATTCTTATACACTAACAAGCAACAGAAAGACAAATAAAGAAACTGATCCCCTTCACAATTGCACCAAGAAGCATAAAATTACCTAGGAATAAATCTAACCAAAGATGTAAAAGATCTGTATGCTGAAAACTATAGAAAGCTTATGAAGGTAATTGAAGAAGATATAAAGAAATGGAAAGACATTCCCTGCTCATGGATTGGAAGAATAAATATTGTCAAAATGTCAATACTACCCAAAGCTATCTACACATTCAATGCAATCCCAATCAAAATTGCACCAGCATTCTTCTCAAAGCTAGAACAAGCAATCCTAAAATTCATATGGAACCACAAAAGGCCCCACATAGCCAAAGTAATTTTGAAGAAGAAGACCAAAGCAGGAGGCATCACAATCCCAGACTTTAGCCTCTACTACAAAGCTGTCATCATCAAGACAGCATGGTATTGGCACAAAAACAGACACATAGACCAATGGAATAGAATAGAAACCCCAGAACTAGACCCACAAACGTATGGCCAACTCATCTTTGACAAAGCAGGAAAGAACATCCAATGGAAAAAAGACAGTCTCTTTAACAAATGATGCTGGGAGAACTGGACAACAACATGCAGAAGGTTGAAACTAGATCACTTTCTCACACCATTCACAAAAATAAACTCAAAATGGATAAAGGACCTGAATGTGAGACAGGAAACCATCAAAACCCTAGAGGAGAAAGCAGGAAAAGACCTCTCTGACCTCAGCCGTAGCAATCTCTTACTCAACACATCCCCAAAGGCAAGGGAATTAAAAGCAAAAGTGAATTACTGGGACCTTATGAAGATAAAAAGCTTCTGCACAGCAAAGGAAACAACCAACAAAACTAAAAGGCAACCAACGGAATGGGAAAAGATATTTGCAAATGACATATCAGACAAAGGGCTAGTATCCAAAATCTATAAAGAGCTCACCAAACTCCACACCCGAAAAACAAATAACCCAGTGAAGAAATGGGCAGAAAACATGAATAGACACTTCTCTAAAGAAGACATACGGATGGCCAATAGGCACATGAAAAGATGTTCAACGTCGCTCCTTATCAAGGAAATACAAATCAAAACCACACTCAGATATCACCTCACGCCAGTCAGAGTGGCCAAAATGAACAAATCAGGAGACTATAGATGCTGGAGAGGATGTGGAGAAACGGGAACCCTCTTGCACTGTTGGTGGGAATGCAAATTGGTGCAGCCGCTCTGGAAAGCAGTGTGGAGGTTCCTTAGAAAATTAAAAATAGACCTACCCTATGACCCAGCAATAGCACTGCTAGGAATTTACCCAAGGGATACAGGAGTACTGATGCATAGGGCCACTTGTACCCCAATGTTCATAGCAGCACTCTCAACAATAGCCAAATTATGGAAAGAGCCTAAATGTCCATCAACTGATGAATGGATAAAGAAATTGTGGTTTATATACACAATGGAATACTACGTGGCAATGAGAAAGAATGAAATATGGCCTTTTGTAGCAACGTGGATGAACTGGAGAGTGTGATGCTAAGTGAAATAAGCCATACAGAGAAAGACAGATACCATATGGTTTCACTCTTATGTGGATCCTAAGAAATTTAACAGAAACCCATGGGGGAAGGGAAGGAAAAAAAAAAAAGAGGTTAGAGTGGGAGAGAGCCAAAACATAAGAGACTGTTAAAAACTGAGAACAAACTGAGGGTTTATGGGGGGTGGGAGGGAGGGGAGGGTGGGTGATGGGTATTGAGGAGGGCACCTTTTGGGATGAGCACTGGGTGTTGTATGGAAACCAATTTGACAATAAATTTCATATATTAAAAAATAAATAAATAAAGAGGAGTTGTTCCGTATGTAGTGTGTCTGTGGGTGGAGGTCAGTTCAGGATCTTCCTATGTTGCCATAATGAACTGGAACCAGGAGTCAATTCCATAGAAGAGGAGGGAACACTTCCAAACTAATTTTATGAAGCCAGCATTACCTCGACACCAGAACCAGACAAGGATACCACAAGAACATGAATATAGATGCAAAAATTCTTAATAATATATTAGCTAACCAAATTTAACAATGCATTGCATTAAAAGGATCACACACCCGACCCTGATCAATGTAATTTATCTCAAGGATGTAACAATGGTTTATCTTCTGCAAATCAGTGTGACACATAACAATAACAAAATGAAAGATAAAAATCATATGATCATCTCAATGGAAGTAGAAAAAGTGTAGAAAATTTTATCAAAATTCAACATCCACTTATGATAAAAACTCTCAACAAAGTGAATACAAAAGGAATGTACCTCAACATAATAAGGCCATATATGATAAGCCCACAGCTAATATCATACTCAATGGTGAAAAGCCTAAAGCGTTTCCTCTAACATCAAAAATAAGACAAGGATGCCCCCTCTCCTCATTTTAACATAGTGTGGGAAGTCCTAGTCAGAGCAATTAGGCAAGAAAAAGAAATAAAAGGCATCCAAATTGGAAAAACAGAAGTAAAACCATCATTATTTGCAGATGACATGATATTATATATAGGAACCCCTAAAGATTCCATCAAAACACTGATAGAACTAATAAACTCAGTAAAGTTGTAGGATACAAAATCAATAACACAAAAATCTGTTGCATTTCTATACACAAATAATGAGCTATTAAAAAGAAAAGTTAAGAAAACAATCCCATTTGCAATTGCATCAGAAGAATAAAATACCTAGGAATAAATTTAACCAGGAAGGTGAAAGACCTGTATGTTGGAAACCACAAGACACTAATGAAAGAAATTGAAGAAGACACAAAAAAGTGGAAAGATATCTGTGCTCATGGATTGGAAGAATCAATATTGTTAAAATGTCCATACCGATCAAAGCAATGTACATATTCAGTGCAATCCCTATCAAAATTCCAGTGGCATTGTTCATGGAAATAGAACAAATAATCTTGAAATTTGTATGGAACCAAAAGACCCTGAATAGCCAAAACAATCTTGGGAAAGAAGAACAAACCTGGAGGCATTATGCTCCTTGATTCCAAACTATATTACAAAGCTATAGCAATTAAAACATATTGGCATAAAAACAGATACATAGATCAATAGACACAATGAAGAGCTCAGAAATAAACCCATACATATATGGTTGATTAACTTATGACAAAGGAGCCAAGAATATACAATGGGGAGAGGATAGTGTCTTCAATAAATGATTCTGGGAAAACTGGACCACTTTCTTACACCACACACAAAAATCAACTCAAAATCGATTAAAAGACTTGAACTTTAGACCTAAAATCATAAACTCCTAGAAGAAAACATAGGCAGTAAACTCCCTGACATAGATCTTGGCAATAATTTTTTTGGATGTGACACCACAAACAAAAGCAACAAAAGCAAAAATAAATTTGGAGAGTACAAAATTAAATAAAATTGGAGACTACATCCAATTAAAAAGCTTTTGTACAACAAAGGAAACCATCAACAAAATTAAAAGACAACCTATTGAATGGGAGAAAATATTTGCATATTATATATTTGATAAACACACAAAGAACTCATAAACAATAGCAAAAAAAGAACCACCCCACAATCCAATTAAAAATGGGCAGAAGATCTGAATAAACTTTTCCAGAGAAGACATGTATGACCAACAAGTACATGAAAAGATGCTCAACATTATTAATCATCAAGGAAATACAAGTCAAAACCACAATGAGATGGCCCTTCACACTTGTCAGAATAGCTATTACCAAAAAGACAAGAAATAACAAGCGTTGGCAAAGACGTAGAGAAAAGGAAACACTTGTGCACTGTCGGTGGGGATGTAAATTGGTGCAGCCATTACGAAACATAGTATGGAGGTTTCTCAAAAAGTTAAAAATAGAACTGTCATATGATCCAGTAATTCCACTTCAGGTATTTATCTGAAGAAAATAAAAGCACCAACTTGAAAAGATATACACGCCACCATGTTCTCTGCAGGATTACTTATAATAGCCAAGATATGGAAGTAACCTAAGGGTACACTGATGAATGAATGGATGAAGAAATTGGGGCATATATCCACATACAATGAATATTGTTCAGCCACAAAAAAGAATGAAATCTTGCCGTTTGTGATGATATGGATGAACCTCAAGGGCATCATGCCAAGTGAAGTTAAGTCAGGCAGAGAAAGAAAAATACCATATGATCCTTCTTATAGGTAGAATCTGAAAAACTAAATAACTAAAACAAGCTCAGAGATACAGAGAACAGACTGGTGGTTGGCAGAGGCGAGAGGTGGGGGATGAGAGAAAGGGGTGAAGGGGGTCAAGAGGTAGAAAAACATTTTTAATAATAATAAAAAATTATTCCAAGCTAATGGTATGACACAATCCCAGACAGAAGTGGGGTAGGGCCAGACACAGAGCCAGAGTGAATAAGCTCTTTGTAGGCTGGGGATCGGCTTTGAAATGGAGTAGAGCTTCCAGATGACCATTTTAGATCACTGCAGGGCCTGGCCAAAGATTCGGGAGCAAGAAAACACCGTTGGTTGCAGCGTCAGGAGCAATTTGGAGAAAGTTCTTGCTGGAGACCAGCAGGGGTGAAAGGATTTAAGTTTAGCTTGGGTCCCGTGTTAGCCAGATGGTTCCAACAACTGGCGAGAAATTCGCCTGACGTTTTGTCATTTGGTAGCAATGGTGGAGCTGATCTCAGTCATTAGAGGGAAAGCGTATAGCTCTCCTAATCTAGTGGGAGGTGAGGGGAATGGCCAGGAAAGTGAGAAGCCTGACACCCCTGGTGGAGAAGCAGCATCCAATGGCATTTTTGCCTCTTCCCCCCCCCCCCCCATTCAAACTACAATGAGAACTCACAGTGGAATATCTAAGAAGTACCAGGGCAATATGTTTTACTGCTGAGAGATCAAGAATGCATGAGGAGGTTATGCCTGGCTGGCTCAGTCAGAGGAGTATGTGGACTCTTGGTCTCGGTGTCATGAATTTGAGCCCCACGTTGGGGGTAGAGATTTCTTAAAAATAAAATCTTAAGAAAATAAAAAGAAAAGGATGCAGAAAGAGGAGACCTGAACCAGAAAGTTGGTGAAAAAATAAACAAAACAGTTTATTCTAAACCTACCTCTTTGGCTCTTTTCTCTCTCCGTAAGAATAATGTTCTACAAAGGAAGGGACTGATAAGTGCCAACTGAGGAGTACGTTGAGTATCTGTTTACTATAAAAAGCTCAAAAGAAGCAGAGATCACAGTAGGTTGGAGCCACTGAGGAAACAGCGACTGGAACTTGGTCTTCAAGGATGGGTAGGATTCCCATTAAGTGGAAAGGGGAGGAAAAGGAGAGGCTTGCTATGTGAAGGAAGATGCCATATACAAAGGAAGCGGAAAGCACAAGGCCACTGTTACTCCTAGTCTTAACAGATGAGAAAAGGCTCAGAGAGACTAACTTATCTAAGGATACACAGCTCATATGTTGCTATGCTGGAAATTAAAGCAAAGCTACTTGATGCAGAAGTCCACATCTCTTCTCTCAGGAAAAGGAAAAGAAAAAAGAACTGGCGTGTCCTGACACTACTCTAGGCACTGAATTCACTTCTTGGGTCTCAGGTCTCAGCTAGTACTCTGCAGCCAGGCATCTCTCCAGCTTGCTGGCACCCTGGCTGCCTAACCCACATCTGGGAACTGTAGCCCCGCAAAGAGACACCGAGAAGCTGAAAAATAAAACAAAACAAAACAAGACCAGCTATAACCTAGTGCCCAGTGTATGCACTTCTGCGATCAGCACAGCCATCGATCAGACCAGCAAGGGCATCCCAACATCGTCCATCAAACTGCAAAACCGGTCTTCAATGGTGGTACCTGTGGACTCAAACGGAGGCAACCGACTTATCAGAGTCCAGTGTTCACTTGATTCCTGGAAGAGGACGGACCCACAAAGCTCCGCGCTCGGGTTGAATCTGTACTTGCCATTATTGGACATTTTTGAGGAAGACAAGTATGGAAACTCCTTGCTAACATGGACTCAACTTATTAAACGAAACATGTGATCACGTTTGTAAATTTGTAAAGGTCACACCAGCGACACGGGTTTTGCTCTCTCTGCCTAACCCACAAATATTGCCATTTTGGAAGATTATGTGCTTCATCTAGAAAATTCCGTCCAGTCTGTCACTTTACTATCTCCATGTTATACGACTCTGAGAAAAAACACAAAGGTAATTATATTTTTCTTCTGAAATGTATTGAGAAAGAGAAAAGCAGCTCTTGACCTCCGGAAATTGGCCTGGCACTGTCAGCTAGGCCTTGGGGCTCTCCTGTTGCACATCAACAATTTCATAGAACGTCAACATCAGGCAAGGCCACTTTGTGACCATGACCGTGAAGGACCATAAAAAAAGGCCACTCCGTAATCATGTCTGCACACAGACATAAACATTGTGCAAACCACAGAAATTACTAAACAGCCTTCTATCCTGCCTGATATGAATGACTGCTGCTTCTTTACCAATTATAGGCTAGCCTCCATCTAGTCTTCTCTCTCTTTTTTTAATGTTTATTTATTTATTTTGAGAGAGAGTGCGTGCATATGAGTGGGAAAGGGGCAGAGAGAGGGGGAGAGAGAGAATATTTTTTTAATGTTTATTTACTTTGAGAGAGAGAGCATACAGGAAAGAGAGAGAGAGAGAGAGAGAGAGAGAGAGCAGGGGAGGGGCAGAGAGAGAGGGAGAGAGAGAATCCCAAGCAGGCTCCACACTGTCAGCGCAGAGCCTGAAGCCAGACTTGATCCCATGAACCATAAGATCATGACCTGAGCTGAAATCAAGAGTCGGACACTTAACGGACTGAGCCACCCAGGCACCCCAGTCTTCTCTCCTTTTAGGTAAGATTGATTAAGATACTCAATCATAGAATTACCTGTTTCCTGACAACATCCAATCCTAAGCACAGCCCTACTTCCTCAAGTTCTCCCCAAATCACTTAGCATAAGCCCAAATCCTATCATGTGGAGACACCCCACAGCTCCCCATGGTGTGCATTCTTCCTTTCTGCCATGAGCGCTGCTAAACGATAGATTTTCCTGGATCTATCCAGACAAAAGAAAGTTTTGGCTGGCTTGTTTTATTTATTTATTTAAAAAAAAATTTTTTTTCCCAACGTTTATTTATTTTTGGGACAGAGAGAGACAGAGCATGAACGGGGGAGGGGCAGAGAGAGAGGGAGACACAGAATCGGAAACAGGCTCCAGGCTCCAAGCCATCAGCCCAGAGCCTGACGCGGGGCTCGAACTCACGGACCGCGAGATCGTGACCTGGCTGAAGTCGGACGCTTAACCGACTGCGCCACCCAGGCACCCCTGGCCAGCTTGTTTTAAAGGAGAGTTCAGATGGGTGTGTGATCATACGTAGCTCAACTACCAGCTCCCTGCCTCCCTTAGGAAGCATGAGCTCATGGGTGACACTGATACCATGTAGTACAGGGCGGATACAGCACCTCGCACAGTGAGAAGACTCAGATGTTGGACTCATCCTGTGGAAGCAGGAGCCCACAGTTCCTTTCAGAGTATTTGTGCTTGTGTCACGTCAACTCCTTTGTTTTCTCCCCTCTTGGTAAAGCCTGCAGACAACATCTTTGTTCAGGGGGATTTTTTGAGGAAATGAGAGAAAGGCCAGGTCTCGCCTCTGAGTTCATTCCATAAATTGTGGGAAAATCTTTGGTTTTTCAGAGGCTACAGAATTAGTGATGTGTTTTGATCTAATTTTATCTAGATCTTGAGAGGGAAGAGAAGTTTTCTGTTGACATCTGGGTTGTACACGTAATCTGAAAAATAAGCTGAGACTTTTTGAACTACAGCGGAGAATGGAAATGGCTGTCACTATGCTATGGACTTTTTGAGGACGGACCATTCCCCCATCCTTGCTACTCAAAGTGTGGTCTAAGGTACCACAGCATTGGCATCACCTAGAAGCTTATTAGAAACAGGAATTGTAAGCGATGAATCACGGGAATCCACCCCCAAAACCAAGAGCACACTGTACACATTTTATGTTAACCAACCTGACAATAAATTATATTAAAAAAATAATAAGGGGTGCCTGAGTGACTCAGTTGGTTGGCTCAGGTCACTATCTCACGGTTCGTGGGTTCAAGCCCCGCATCTGGCTCTGTGCTGACAGCTCGGAGCCTGGAGCCTGCCTTGGATTCTGTGTCTCCCTCTCTCTCTCTGCCCCTCCCCTGCTCACACACACTCTCTCTCTCTCAAAAATAAATAAACATTAAAAATAATAATAAAATTTAAAAAAATAATAAAATAAAATGTACTAAAAAAACCCAAAAAACAGGAATTCCAGTCAATCCCAGCACCAACCCTGCACAAACTACAGAATGAGAATCTGCATTTGAATAAAACCCTTGATTCTTTGTAAGCACAATGAGAAGAGGTTTGAGTCTGGTACTATACCTCACTCATTGTGGAAGGAAAGAAAGTAGAAAGAAGGAAGGAAGGCAATCTTCCCTTATGCTAGGCTATTAATAAATGAGTATTGAGGTCTTTAAAAATGGAGAGATAATAAGGAAAATATTTTTCACTGAAATTCATAAATGTTATCTAGTCCATCATATGCTTTTTGTTCTGTTTGTTCTCTAAGATCTCATATTGTTGCTACACAACTTCTTCCAACTGATTTTTTTAACTTAAGTGCTATTACGGATGAAGTAATACATGAAATCATCTTTTTCTATAGCTTACTTAATTTGACACAAAAATGCTGCCAGCTTTGACTTAAAAAAATAAGGGCATCTATACTCTCTCTTAGCTACCCTGATCAGCACTGCAGTTTTTACATATTATGTCCCTTTGATTGTTGTTGTTGTTGTTAATATTCTCCACCAGAGTTGAGCACCAACTTTCATACATTTTGTTTTGGTAGAAAGTAAGGTGCCAAAACTAAAGTTGTACTAAGTCAATATTCACTTTATAATTTCAGCTCCCTCAACATTGTGAAATAAAATTACAAGCACCCTTCAAACTTTTTCGGGCTTTGGTAAAATTAAAGAAATGCTGGAGGTCACAATGACATTTGATAATGAACCTTGTGCTGAAGTAATCCTGTTTGTAGAAGTGCTTTGAGAATTCTAAGTGCTGTGCTGGCTCTCATCCTCCTCAGCAAAGATAAGAGAATGTTGGAAGTGCTCACACTCCAGTGACCTCAAGAGCACAATAAACAGAGCACTAGCCTGCCAGGGTAAAGCTTTACTTAAATTTAATTGCACTTCTCCTCAACGTTTGCTGAAGAGCAAGAAGTTCCCCCAAGATAGTCAACCATTAGCTATAATTTTTTTGTTTATTTCCAGGAAATCAAAAGTTATGTGAGGACCACGCAGCTTACAAATAATATTTGTTATAGGAAATTTTTTTTCCCCATGGAATCTGTTTAGGATGTTTATTATTTAAATGTTTGTTATTGAAACCATTTAATCGATAGATTATTTAGTATTTAAATTTAAATTGTTCAGCATTCTATAAATGAATCCACCAGACTTGTACAGATTACCCTCCTTAGTCAGACTCTAGTCTTAGCTTTCTACCAGCAGTCTGCTCAAAATAAAGGATGCCCCAGGTAGATACAATTCCAAGCACACCAGAAAGCCTCATTCTTCCACAGAACCATAATTACACAATCACTATTTATCGCTAACTTATTAAAGACTTTCCTTCCAACCAAAGTACTTCCCCACAATTAAATAATATTTTAAAATATTAGCTTGAAAATACTGTGTTCTGGGGAAGAACGAGAGAGAAGCTCTCCCTACAGCATAAAGTAAGTGTTTCAAGTGTTTTAGAACAAACTTTTAAATCCAATATTCTAAAGCCAAGGAGGGGTGTTGGTTCCCTTTTTGGGCAATGAATCCAAGAAGGCTCCAGCAGGGGATTTTGCTCATTATTTTCCCCCTAAAGGCTCATATTCTTTTATATCAAACAACTGTTAAAACAACCATTGGGAGCACACATTTACATGGTTTTATTTTAAGTAAACTTTTTATTGCTGTATAGCATCCAGAAGTTTGCACAAATCACCTGAATTTTACCAAATGAACTCACTCATGTATCCAGCACTGAGGTCAAGAGACGGAACACGGCCAGATCCCAGAAGCCTCCATCCTGACCCCTCCCTATATTTACCCAGCCCCCATCCCTCTCCAAGGTAACTGTTAACATCATAGATTAGTTTTGCCTGTTTTTGAAATTTATGTAAATGCAATTATATGGTATTAACTCTGTATCTGTCTTCTTTCACTCAACAATAACATGAGTTCATGTGATTCATCCATATTATTCCTTGTAATTGTGTTCATACTTTGTCATTGCCGTGTAGTGTTCCGTTGTGGGAATAGATAGTAATGGGTTTTCCATTCTATTATTGATGAAATTTGAGTTGTTTCCAGTTCAGGGCTATTATGAATCATGTTGCTACATATATGGTTTCAAACCCCAAGTATTATGATCAGTTTGAATAGGGAAGAGTTTGTCCGATACTTTCCTTTTCATCATTATTTTCTTCTAAAAAACGAAGCTATTGGATTAGATAGAGGAGTGTTGAGCCTTAGAGGCAAACATTCTATAATCCTACAATATCTTAGGAATACTTTCTTCTTTTTCTAAAAAGTAGTCAGCTTACCAAGTGCACTAGTTTCTATTGCTGCTGTAACAAATTACCACCAATTTGGTGGCTTAAGGCAACACAAATTTGTTCCCTCATAGGTCTGGAGGTCAGAAGTCCAGAATGGGTCTTAAAAAACTAAAAGCAAACCACGGACAAGGCTGCATTCCTTCTGGAGGCTCTAGGAAAAACTGTTTCTTGCCTTTTCCAGCCTCTAGAGGCTGCCCATGTTCTCCGTCTCAGAGTCTCCAGCCGGTAATCCCATCCCTGCCATGGGCACCTCTTGTCACCTCCCCTGCCTCCTTCCCTATACAGATCTTCCTCAATTTAGGATGAAGTTACATCCTGAAAAACCCATCAGAAATTGAAAATAACATAAGACAAAAATGCATTTAATACTCCTAACTTACTGCACATCGTACCTCAGCCAGGCCTACCCTCAATGTGCTCAGAACACCAACGTTACAGTTGAGTAAAGTCATCTCACACAAAGCCTATTTTATAATAAAGTTGTGAATACTCATGTTAATTTATCGACTACTATAAAAATGAGAAACAGAATGACCGAATGGGCACAAAATGGTTTTGGTTGTTTACCCTCGTGATCACGTGGCTGACTGGGATCTGGGGCTGCCGCTGCCCGCCTCTCAAGAGAGCATCATACCGCATTCTGCTAGCCTGGGAAAAGATCAAAATTCAGAATTCAAAGCACAGTTTCTACGGAATGCATATTGCTTTCACACCATTGGAAGTTGAACCACTGTGAGTCAGGGACCATCTGTATTATAAGAACTCTTGTGATTACATTGGACCCATCTGGAGAATCCTGTATAATCAAGATCCTTAACTTAATCACATCCGCAAAAGCCCTTTCGCTATGTAAAGTAACATTCACAGACTACAGGGATTAGGACATAGACATCTTTGGAGGGCCATCATCAGCCTACCACAACAACCCTCTGAAATTACATTCAGCTGTCTTTACCCAGTACATTTTGCCCTTCCCACTTCACCGAAGGAAAGCAGAAACTCAATGTCCTTTTATTCTGTGATCTCAACTCAAAAACATTTATAAATTACTGGAGAGTAGGGAAAGTAGGGAGTGAACAGCTGTATTGCTGTTTCCATACCAACTGAATAATCTCTGATATACAGGGGGCATTCAGTGAGCACTGGGTGGTTGAATGACTGCATGAAGGACTATTCCCTACATCCTCACATCTTCTCACTGGTAGGTGAGAAGCAGCCATGTTATACTCGTGGACCTGGGGATGGGCGCCTTCAGCTGTGGTTTTACTTCATACTCTGGTGTTAACCTCCACTTCCTCATCTGATGAATGAGGTGAGTGGCACAGGGAAAATCTAGAGTACCTGGCTAGCACTAATATTCACTTTAAGTGGAAACAATACTTATGATCTACTGTAAAGTGAAAAGTTGAGAATTCAAAATTCTATAAATGGTATGATTCAAACTGACTGTAAAACTATGTACCATAGTAACAAATGATAATAAAAGGGGAAACTGGGTCTGGGATACATGGGCACTGTACTATCTTCACGATATTTCAATAAATTAAAACTGTTCTAAAATTAAAAGTTTATCTTTTAAAAGTTATTTGATGGGGTGCCTGGGTGGCTCAGTTGGTTAAGTGCCTGACTCTTGATTTTGGTTCAGGTCATAATCTTGTGGTTCATGAGATCAAGCCCCACATTGGGCTCTGTGCTGACAGCAAGAGCCTGGTTAGGATTCTCTCTCTCTCTCTCTCTCTCTCTCTCTCTCTCTCTCTCTCTCTCTCTCTCCTCACCCCCTCTCAAAAAAATAAGTAAATAAACTTTAAAAAGATATACTTTATATTTTTTAAAAAAAGTTGTCTAATGAGGAGACTGGATTTATAAACTCCTTGAAGCAAGGACCATGTTCTTCCTCATATTTGTTTATATAAAACCCAAGACAATGCTTCAACAGAGTGACTAGTAAGTAATGAAATATAAGAGTATGCATTTTTGTGGATTTGAGATTACTATAGACACAGTATCTAACAGTTATCAGAACCACGAAATAAGCTTTGCTGTATCTAAAGACCAATCGGGCTTGATGAAAGCCCTGGTCATCAAGGAATGGGGTCATGGAGTAAGTTTCAAAGTATAGAGATTTTAAAGAGATGCATCTGAATGAAGAGTGAAGGAGGCCAGAAATGACACATGTAGTTTAGACAAGCATGTTTAGTTATTATTTTATATTTGAAGAAAATTTTAAATCCTGGATGTTGGAGAGTGTATGGAGTATATATGTCCCAATCTGGGCACATATATGAAAGTGATGAGAAAATATGATGTGGTCATGTGTGTAGATATTTAAAGTTTGAGAAATAGTGGATTAAATAACTAGGTTTCCCATTAAAATCACCTATTATTACAAAATAAAACTACTTATTAAGCATCAGTGACCATGAACCTCACTGTTTCCAAATCCACTGATTAGCTCTAAACTACTTACATAATTCCAATCCTAAACAATTGTCTGTATAAAAGCCTAGGTGATGACAAAAAAAAAAATGCATAGAAAAAGTTACATTAAGGAAACATTTAAAACATTCATCATGGGGGGGCCTGGGGGGCTCAATTGGTTAGAAGCATCTGACTCTTGATCTTGGCTCAGGTCATGATCTCATGGTTTGTGGGCTGGAGCCCTGTGTCAGGCTCTGCGCTTGACAGTGTGGAGCCTGCTTGGGATTCTCTCTCTCCCCCTCCTCTGCTCAAGCATGTAGGCATGCCTCTGTGTGCTCTCTCTCTCAAAAATAAATAAATAAACATTTTTTAAAAACAAACTTTCCTACATTAAAAAAACCAATCGTGGTCATTTTTATGCGGCCATACCATGGATCCCATTTCTTTCTCTTTTGTTTTAGTAACCAGGCTTTACTTCTATCATGAAAATAAAATTAACATTTTAGAAGCATTTTTAAGAGTCTACATGAAAAGATTTTTTATTGTTGGTTTGTGATTTGCGCAATTAATGTTACACATATTCTATATGTATATGAACATTTGTAATCAGAATTTTTCAAAGTGTTTAAAGATTTCTTGATTCCCCCTCTACCCCTCCCTTCAAACATATTCCTTCCTTGGTCTTCCCCATCTCAGGATATAGAGCCATCCTCCCATTTGTTCAAGCCAAAATCATAGGGAATCATCATTTATCATGCTTTTTTCCTTACCTCCCCACAAGTCTGTCAATAACCGCTGTCAACCCTACTTCTAAAATATACCCCGAATCTGTTCATTTCTCTCCATCTCTACTGTCAGCATTTTAGTTTGAACTAGTATTTTACAAAAATCGCGAGTTGCAACCCATTGATGAGTTATGAAATCAGTTTAGTGGGTGACAACCAGTATTTCTTCTTTTACAGTGAAATCGAAAAGAATATCTCAGAGCACATCACTCATGGTAAGGGGACCATCTCATGAACTTGTTGTTTATGCATATGTGTTTATGTACAGAGTCATAACATAGAATATGTGTCTTCTTGGGTATTGTGCTAGCAAATGTGCGAAAGCCTGCATGTAAGCCGCAATATTTCTCCCCTGGACTGCTTCCAACCTGGAATGCTTCGTCTAAGCATGATGAGAAGCCAAACACCTTACAATGGCCTAACGGCCCAGTATGATCTGGTGCGTGCTTACCTCTCAGACCACATCTTATCTCTCTCCTCCCCCTCACTAACCATACTCCAGTCACAGCGACTTCCTTTAATGAAACACACCAAAGCATCCCCACCTCGGGGACTTTGCACTGGCTATTTCCTCTGCCCGGACTGCTCATCACAACACTTGGTCTTAGTACAAGGGTCATCTCCACAAAATGGCCTTTCTAAAATGCCTCCCAATCCCCACTGTCTTTTATTTCTTTCACAGCACCTAGCATTGCCTGAAATTACCTTGTAATTTCTTTTTTTCGGGCTTGTTTACTGCTGTTCTCCAGTGGCTAGAATGTAAGTTCTAAGCAGGCAGAGCCTTCCTTGTCTACCTTGTTCAGTGATGTCCTCCAGAGCCTAAAATAGAGCCTGGCACATAGTAAGTGCTGACTAGATGTTTTCTGATCGCGTGACCTACTATATGTGAAACACTGTGCTAGATCTGGGATGAAAGAGGAAAGGAGACATGGCCCATGGAGTCGCTTGACATATATATGCTTTGCTGCTCCTTACCTCTGTTCCCTGTGGAGAAGGACCCGACAGTTTTGTTCACTGTTTATACCCTCTGCCTTGCATGGTACCTGGTACCTAATGTGTAAGTGTTTTTTAAGTGAATGACTGAGACCATGAACTTGTGATGACTCCAATTACACAGGCTTTCCGGCAGGTCTCTGGAGCCCGAGTCAAACATAGAAAATGTAGGCATTTGGTTAGATCCGGGATAAGGATATTTAAGAGTTGAAGCTAATGACTGGGGAGTCACGAAAGGGATGGACAGTGGAGTGTAGACTTCTTTCTGGCTTTGCAGTTTTAATATTTTTTTAATGATTTTGAGAGAGAGACAGAGAGCAAGCAGGGGAAGGGCAGAGAGAGAGAGAGGGAGACAGAGGATCCAAAGCAGGCTCTGTGTTGACAGCAGACAGCCCAATGTGGGGCTTGAACTCAACGAACTGTGAGATTATGACCTGAGCCAAAGTCGGACATTTAACCAACTGAGCCCCCTAGGCACCCCAGGGTGCCTCACATTTTTAATACACAGCTTAGACGCCTTACTAAAAAGAATGGTCCAAAGTTATAAATAAAAGTATTTTAGTCATTTTTAAAGAAAAAAATTAACATACTGACATATTCATTTTCTCACTCCATTCTTTAGAACATAAATCCTAATTAGTATTTATTTTTACTCATTAGAATGCTAAGGAATCATTCACATCTTCCCCTAGAGCAATGGAGATTTACTTATTTCATTACTTTTCTTCATGACATGGTGTCTTAGGGTGCAAAAACCTGGAGTGGATCTTTACTATAGATTATTCCATTACCAGTCAGCTGAAGACCAATAAAGTTACAGGAAACAACTAAGTGTACCGCCCAACTAAGTCACAGACAATAAACATTGTTAAAATAATTTCCCCATCCTAGTTGATCCTGGACTTCACTCTGCACAGAGCCCATCAAATAGCCCTAGCAGGCCATGATGCTTAGAGTCAGTAAGAACACAGAAATCTTATGGAAAGTCTGATTTACCCAGTACTGAGTCAACCAAGGTAATTGACCTATTAGTGGTAGACTGACTTCTCAAGATAATTGGAGGATTCAGATTTTTTGTTTTGGTGAGACAGGAAAAAATAACTTACTATTTACATTTTCATTAGTTGTCTCTTTTCCTTTCTGATTATATTTTCTTGTGGGAAATAAAGAAAATGGGTTCCATTTTTGGATACCATGATCAAGATGTTTACATCTTTCAAAGGTTAACACTGGGAAGAGTATTTAAAAAATCAACTTGGCTTCAAGTATAGTGGGAAAGTACATCATTAAAACTTTATCTCTTTCCCCTAAGAATCTTGAAGCACTCAGCAAATATTATACTCAGCCTCTTTTGGCTAGGTTCATCGATTGCAAGTGATACCATCTCCTCCTGCAAGTGGGGAAGAAGGAGGCATAGACAAGGGGCTTTACTCAAGGGCACACCATCACAATCAAAGCTTGAATTTAAGCCACCTCCAAAAACTTATGCAACTGAAACCAATATTCTAGAATTGCTGGCTGATGGGAATTATGCTCATAGGCTGCCCAACCTCAATTCCAATTACTATTATCATAGGATGTTGGAATTTGAAAGAAAAGGGCCCTTCGATTCACCCAGCCGAACTCATCACCTGACAGATGAAAACCAAATGTCAAGAAGGCGAAAACACTTGCCTAAACTGGTCACTAGCAGGTGGTGAACTGGAACTGGAATCCAGGTTTTCAGACTCCCAGATGAAGTCCTTCCACCGTGCTACTCAAAATATGAAAGCCTGTGCAGAAGTCTGAGGAGGGCTGAGCTCCTACTACTTGCCCTAGCCGGTGGGGGTGGTGAACTAATGTCTTTGATCTTTAGGCTGACAGAAAACATAACAGCTTGGCTATGGCCGTAGAAGCTTCCCCAGGACAGAAAGTTCTGAGATCCAGGCTCAGTCAAGAATGAATTTATTTATCCTGGTTGTTCCAGGAACTCACTGGGCAATCTAGCCAGTGCTTAATAAATACTAACATGATTCAATGAGTGTATTCCTCTTAACTCTATCTGGACGTGTTTGTTTTGTTTTTAGTGGAGAAAAGAGGAACGGATTCTCTTAGCATGTGTCTTGAGGATATGCAGGTGACAGATTTGTGAGAGTCAAGGCCCTCTAGGCTACAGGCACAGCAAGTGTGCAAGGGTATGTGCAGCTGACCGAGCAGGTGCAGATAGTGGCACCCGCGTGCTGGAACCTGGATGGATAGGGTGTGGCAAGATCACGGAGAACTTTAAATTTCCTTGTAGGAGTTTAGACTTGGGAGGAGAGTATTCTCAGAATATTCAGAAATTCTGAGCAGGGCTGTGACACATATTAAGGATGTGTTTGAAAGTGAGTCAGTCAGTAGCGTGTGTGACAGATGGGCAGGAAGAGAGTGTGTAGTGGGAGAGACCAATTAGGAGACCGTATGGCAGTCCAAGAGGGAACGTTTTAGAGTGCTTCTCCGTGTCGCCTTCCTGGCAATTCATACACAGAAACTGGAGACCTAACACATTCACGGCAGCCTCCCTGTGCCTGCTCCAGGTTATACCGGCTTCCGCTCCCTGCTTTGAACCTTGCCCCCCACCGCCATCCAAAGACCACTGCACCTAGGCAGTTAACACCCCCCCACCCCCAAGGCTGCAGCTCTCTCCATCTGCAGCAGCCCCCAACTACCGGACCTGCAGCCAGACTCTCCAGAAGGGGCCTTAGTACGGTCTAGAGATGATACCCAGAGAATAAGGCCCCTGGGTATCATCTCTAGGCCGTACCCAAGCTCTGAAAGGACCGTGGGGAGACTATGGGTGACAGTCAGGAACCCGGAACACACAGATATGAGGGGTCAAGGCAAGGCCATGGTTCAGAAATGAGAAAAGCAATAGAAACTACAACAGTGAGGCATTTTGAGAGACTTCTTCTTTCCCCCAGATAGAATTCTTCACATTGCCATTATGTTAGAAGTCCACCCCAGGCTCTACTCTGCTCTTCCAACTACTGTACCTTGCCCTTCCTCATTTATAGAAAAATGCCTCAGTCCCTGACTTCCCTCTTTCCTCTCATCCACAGTGTCCCCTTAAGAGCTGCCGACAGTAGTCATTCTCCAACCTCCAGCTGAGTCCTCGGCTCCCCACGTTCTGACATCACATCCAATGGCATCTGTCACCTCCCCGCTCCACAGCCTTAGCCGTCAGTTCCGTTCAGTTTTTCTAAACCATTCTGGTTCTCCCTTTGCAATATTTACCAGATCTGGCCCTTTTGTTTTTCTTCCTTGTCCAAGGCCACACATCAGGCTTAACCATTTCACCGCTGCTTAGTCAATTTCTCCATTACTGCCTATTTCTCTGTACTCCCATCTGAGAAACTCCCTCAGATGCTGTTCCAATCACATTCACTAAGCCTTAAAACTACACTTGCTCCGTTCTAATTGCTTTGTTTCGAATTAAAGCTCTTACTAACAGGATGGGAGAGTTGGAAGGAACATCAGAGATACTTGAAACATGATTTTACAGATCACAAAACTAAGACTCTCAGAAATGAAGATACTTCTTCACCGGTACCTTAGGCTCTCGGGCACCTCACTCTTTGCACATTGCTCTTTTCCAATTTACAATTCAAACAAAATCCTACCCTCTTGTGCCACATCCATTCAGACATCCTTTCTGTCCACAGCACAGTACACTTTTGAAATTGCTCATTTCATCTTCTAAAACCTCTCATGATGAACCTGACAACACAAATCATTCCACAAAGCTTAATCATTGGGCATAGTTGGGTTTTTTGGTAACTACAACAGACCAGGACTCGGGGTCTGCTGTGGGCTCAGGCAGTCCACCAGAATCACTGTTCCACTGGGGTGCCTGCTCAGTCCTGCCTCTGCATGGAGACATCCGTCAGGGGCACCCGGGTGGCTCAGTCAGTTAAGCATCTGACTTCAGCTCAGGTCAGGATCTCGCGTTCGTGAGTTCGAGCCCCATGTTGGGCTGTGTGCTGACAGCTCAGAGCCTAGAGCCTGCTTTCAAATCTGTGACTCCCTCTCTCTCTGCCCCTCTACCGCTCAGACTCTGTCTCTCAAAAAAATAAATAAAATTAAAATTTATTTAATTTAAAATTAAATTAAATTAAATTAAAATTTATTTAATTTAAAATTAAAAATAAAAAAAATTTAAAAAAAAAGAGACATCTGTCAGCAGTGGGTGACACACTGCTAAGATGGAAAGATGATAGATTCATGCACACACACCATACCTGCATGTATATGCATACACAAAGACAAATACCATAGGATTTCACTCATAAATGGAATTTAAGAAACAAACCAGATGGTTACCGGAGTGGAGGTGGGTGGGGGGATGGGTGAAATAGGTGATGGGGATGAGGGGGGGGCAATTGTGATGAGCACTGGGTGTTGTACGGAAGTGATGAGTCACTAAATTCTATACCAGAAACCAATATTACACTGCATGTTACCTAATTGGGACTTAAATAAAATTTTGAAGGAAAAAAGGCATATACAATGAATGTTCATATTGCAATTTAATAAAGAAAAGACAAAAATTCTTGCAACGTGTACACGAATTTCACCGTAGTCACTTTTGAGAAGTTCGTGTCACCCAAAATGCAAAGCTTACCTGCATAGCATTTTATTACTTTGTTTTTCCTATTTCCTGAAGTTTACCTCGCCTTTTCTGTGTCGTTCTTCCCAAATTTCCATCTATCCCTGAACTTTATACTTCCTAGAAATGCAGCCCATCATCCATATTACATTTCATTTCTCCCTAAAAGTCCTCTTTGAAAGTACTGCCCGGGTAATTTCTGGAGTGGTATAATTGGGTAAGAAGACAAGACTAGACGTGGAAGAATTTAGCGGGAGGCAGATGAGCAGAGGAAGGGGCTATTTCGCCAAGGTGGGAGTCAGGCTCCAAGCCTAGTAGCACTGTGCTGTAAGCAACCATGGGCTACTCAAGCAGCTGCGAAGAGTCTGATTTGTGAGGAGCATCTAGGAACAGATTATCAGTTACTAGAATGGGGGGAAATTGCAAATTTGCCAACTTGCTTATTTTGTGCATGTCCAAGACCCATGACAGGGAGGGAAAGCAGTAAGTTAACTTTGGTAAAGACGAAGGAACAGGAAATAAAGGGTGGCTCATCTTTGAGACCGCCTGAGGTGTGAGAGAGAGAGCACCCATTTACACTTGCTTCGAGGGGTTTTCAGTCCTTGTAATTTTACCTGTGGCCTATCTCCACTAACAGCTGTGGCTGCTATTTTAATTTTGAAATTCAGCTGTTCCTTTGCCAGTCTTGACACAACATTTTAGGCATGTTCTGAAGCATGACTCATGATACTCTTTCCAAAGGCCAAACCACTTCAGTATTCTATTCAATTAGCTCTCTGCTTCCTGATCTACTGGATATTCTCGGACCAAGATGCAAGATTAAGGCCAGGGGCAATTTGAGAAGGGAGGAATTTCAGCCAAGACATTTGGCAAAAAACACTTGAGACCGCATGAGAGGCCTAAAGGACACGGGGAGGGAGATTAAAAACATAACTGCCAAAGTTTTACCTAATCTAAAAGAGCCTATTGATTAGATAGCGCCATTCCTTCCATCAACAAGCATGACTATGCTGTCTGCTAGGCCTTCAGGGTTGTTCCAAGGCGGGGACCTCAGGGAGAGAAGGGAGGGAGCAGGGTGAACAAGTCCTATAAGCATCATGAAGAATAAATAGGAGCTTTAGGATTCAAGAGCTAGAAGAGAGGATTGGGTTGGAGGAAAGTAATTTTTCTCATCAATGTATTCATTAATTACTATTAAAGTGTACACTTTGCAGACTCGAACTTTTGCACTAAATAACTGTGGTTTTATTAATTTTCTCTCACAAAATACAAAGCTTCGCACCACATTAGTGTTCTAACACAAGAAAATCTGAAGGTTTTCCTTGGGAGGTGGGATGATTTATATATAGGATATTGATTTTATACACATTCTTAAAATTCATATCAAATAAAATTGTCATGATAAAGGAATGCCAACCTTGTATAACATGCAGATTATTGCTTAGGAGTTGCATATACCTTAAATTGGCACACATATAAAGTATACAAACATTTGAAAATGTTAAGGGAATTACCTAGAGATATTAAGTAATCCCCTCCAAATTAAGCACAACCAGAGACGAAAGTAAAGAATACTAAATTGCTATTTTAAATGCTGATAAATCTGAAGAACACTGATGTGTAAATTACCAAGTCTCACATTTTGTAAAGAAAACAAAGTTCTTCATTCAGCGTTATGGAAGTAAATTAGAAGGCGTGTTCTCAAAGTGTTAAAAGTATTTTGAAAGACTTCCAAAATCGTTCTAACAATTAAGTAGTAATGTGTATATATTCCCAGAAAAAAAATTGTATATATCACTATAGCTATCACATTTGCTGCAATTTTCGAGTAACTTTTTCAAATGAAATCTATGTCTAAAGGTTATTTTTACAAATTCTAATTACCAGAAAAACCTCATAACCATCCTAGTTACAAGTCAGTAAGAGAATATTATCTATGCAAAAATTCCTTAAGTAAAAAGCAGATATGACCACACTAGAAGCAAACCAAGCAAGAAACAGAAAAAATATAGCATATTTTATTTACAGTTATATTTTCAGGCTTCATTAACCAAGAAGCAGCAAACACCTAACGCGTGCTTAATTACAGAAAGAATTATGTAAAGATATAAAGAAAAACATATACAGATGATAATTAACGAGTTTTTAGCCAGAGGTATTGTATTTCTATCTTTAAGATTTAGAAATATTTCTCATTGTTTTTGGTCTTATATATAGGGCCTGATATCAAAACTGTCTACTGCTCAAGGGAATCAGTGTAAACATTTTCAATGCAAACAACCCAATCTTTAGCAGCTAGCCTTCAGTTCTTCATTGTTACCCAAAATATCTTCAAATAAAGGTACAACTTACTACCAAGGCTATATAGAGGCAGTTGGAAGTCTAGGCTGGAAAGGGACAGGGCTCAAGTCCTTGGGTGTTGCACTTGTAAAATATGCTGAGTAATCCACTTGCTGGTCGGCTTGTTTTTAAAGGATACACGACCATAACTAAATTTGGTCAACTAAAGAGCAGGACTCAGTAACGCTGCCACAGACACCTCAGTTCCTCCTCTTCCAGTCATAGGGTCTAAGGAAGAGCATTTAGATAATGTGCATGCCTGCAATGACTCCCCAGCTGAAACGTATTCTAAAGCTCTTCCTGCTGAGCCAGTTTAAGAAAGAGACTACAGATGTTTCTCAATAAAACTATAGTCTCATTAGCCTTGTCTCATCTTATAACAAGTGTTATTAAGTACTAAATGGCTTCCCAAAGCCTCTTAGCAATTATGGTTTGTCTGATTCCCACTTAAACTTACTGTAATGCTTCCCCCCCACCCCCCGCCCCGGAAGAACATATTTGAATACTCTGAAATTTGCCACAATAGGCTGGGAAGCTTAAGGGCATGGGGAAGCCTCGAGAGTTGACATTGAAAGGTGTTGGCATAAGAGATGGAGGTGCCGATAAAGTCGATAAAGTCGTCAGGGTGTTAAGAGGAGGAGATGGAAGGGCTGGGAGGATTCAGAGAGAAACTTCTACATGATGGAGGAGCATCATGACTTTTAAGGGAAAATCAGTCGTGGTGTCTCCAACTCCAGGTCCTGCTGGCTTCCCACTGTTCTCACACGTACTACGTATGTCTCGTGTCAAAACTCACTTTCGGTAGCTTTAGTGTGCGTGTCGTCAACCAGCTGTGGGTAAGGCTGGGCGGTTTGTGCGTGTGCCCACGGTCTCCAGACACAGAAGGGGTCTCACTGCTGTGCTGGTTCATAACTGCGGAGAAACACTGTGCCACATTTCTGATAAAATTCTACGAGTTTGCTTCTTCTGGAATTCAAAACATATAAATGCAGTCTTCCACGAATATAAGTGATGATGTCAACAATGACATGGACTTTTCCATTTCAAGCAACAGAGTAAACCACTGATAAGCCAGTTCATATGTATATTTATGTATTGGAGTTAAGAGTAACCTAGAAACAGAAATTTGTTCAAACGTTTATTTTAATAGTGTCTTTTGGAACATGTTTATTTCCCTCAAAAGCAAAACAGAACATGAATATTACAACTCTCCCCTAGACATCTCCATAAGACTGTTTCTAACCCAGGATGACAAATGGTGTAACGCATAAAGCTGGCCCTTCATGCCCGTGAAGGGACGGTTCTCCAAACACCGGATACACCTCAAAGAAAGTATCCAATTTAAAAACTGATAGTTTAGCAAAAGATTGAATCAAGTAGGTTAAAATTTAGAAAAGGATTTGATTCAAACACCCATATACTAGGCAGTTTTTAAAACTAGACCTTTACAATAGTACTGGGGCATCCACGGTATATCAGTCACCCTTAGGAATGGTGAAGACATTATTATTTCTCTTAACACAGTGCTAGCCCATGAAACAACAAAACTAAACAGGTGGAATAAAACAGGTGGAATAAAAATTGCATCTTAACTCACTATAAGGTATCAAGACACAACTTATGCAGGAGTTAATTTTTTTTTTACTCATAGGTAACTCCATTTTGAGTTTTAAATAAATGCAAACAATACTCACTAGAAAGATTTTCGACACAAGAATGCAAACTCTATGAACTCAAACTCATAATTTTTAAATTCTCCTAAATGTCAGATGCAGAATCTATGATCTTGCATGCTGATTTTCATTCATTTCTAAAATTTTGTAAGAATCGTTTATTTTTTTAGACTACTACATGTTCAAAGAACATCTTTATAGTTACAGGTTGTCACTAATCATTTTCTATAAAAATAGAGTTGCTTAAAAATTTATACCAATTTGCTTTTATGTTCTACAAATATTTTAATAGAGTTGTTAAATATCAGAACGCCTAATAGAATCATTTAAATTAATCCATGTAGTCAAAATATTTAATATGTAAAATGTCTAGCAAAAGTTTGTCATTTAATAAATGAAAAATTCATCGTTTAATAAATGATATGTTCTGTCTTTAACGCCTTGTATCTTAGGTAGGTGGACACAATCCTAGAAGAGCGAAGTATAGTTCCTATGAAAATCTGATTTAAAGTAGCACGGCAGTTTGCAGTGTCTCTTCCATTTCATGTGCGTTGTGAGAGGAAACATGGAGCTTCTACTTTTGGGTATTGAATCTGGATGTTGAATTAGCTGTCATGCAGCCAGCACAAAATAAGAATTGCTGACCAAGGGAATGACAAACTTTAGTTCAAAGCATTGCTATTTTAAACACACTTGCTCACTGAGCAGCTATACTGATGAAAAGTACTGTCAATGAAAGTAAAAATGAAGTTTTAAGCATGAAGTAGCAAGCATAAAAACCCAAACTACTATATGGAAACTCACTGAGCAGTGAGTTTTATGTTACAATACATTGCAATATATTGCTTTATACTGACTTCGTTTTGTGGTGGGTTTAAAATCTGTTCAGAAACTATAGAAATATCCAAAGAGTCAAAAATATTTATTTCAAGTTTTGCTTCTTTCTAAAGGAATTGATTTCCAAAATAGTTTTCTAATATAAATGTGTTCCTTTTAAAAAGTCAGTTTTCTTGCAAAAGAGCAAGAAAAGAACAAGATAAAACCATGTGCTTTCCTACCCTCTCTAAACCACCAATACACATTTAAGTGCCTATGATGTGGAAGGCACAAGATTTGGTAACAAATTATCAATGTAATATCAGTAGCTTTAAAAGCAAATACCTATACTTTACATTACTTTAAGTCATTCAAAAATAAGTATACCTAGTATAAGCTGATCAATTTGATTTTCTCACTGACTGAGATTTCAATTACCTTCTTTAAATGGTCTAAAACTTATCAGGCTCTATCTGCATTAGACAGCCAGATCAAATCAAATCAAATCAAATCAAATCAAATCAAGTCAAATTAAATCAAAGTTGATTCATCATAACATGAACAATGAAAGAGAATCATTCTTCTACCAACTGAGAAACTGAGTGGATTCGATCTTTTGGTTTGGGTTCAATTAAATTCAAGTATCTGTCACTGGTTAAATTTCTTTTTTTCTTACGTAAGAACAATCATTAAAGTCAAGTACTTGAGAAAAATAAAGGCAATAATAGATAACTATATAATTCTATATTTGGGTTGCAAGAATCAAAGAAAAAGCAAACATATACTCACACACACACACACACACACACACACACACACACACACACACACAAAACCCAAAAAACAAAAAACCAGAGTCCCTAGTCATGTATTATCCCATAAGACAAGAATATTGATGATCAGAATACTTGGATTAAATTATCTATTTTTTTTTTCCCTGTACTTTAGGAAAGATAGAAAGTCAAAGCACTCAAAATATTGACTAAGCAAGCATGGGTGTGAACTGTGAGTAAAATGTGAATACTGATTTTTTTAGAGTTTTGGCCTCATCAAGGAGAGGCCTACCTTAGGAGCATGATATATACATACTGCATAACACTTTGGTGCTGATGATGTTGGGTTCTGAACTTAAGGGAGGTTTTGCAAATAGAAATCATATATTTTTTTTCATGGAAAAAGTGCCAGGGAAACCGAGATAGCAGTGTTAAAGCTTTTTTCTTAATGATTCCTCTTATTAGCCTAAATAGTCATCTACAACATGCATTTTTAGAAAGAGGAATTCATCTCTCAAGGAGCTCTGAAAGATCTGTCTTAAGCCTTACTACAAATAAAAAAGCAGTACTTTGATAAAATGTTAAAAATAGAAATAATAAAGTGAGGTCTGAAAAATCGAAAAATGAAAGAAGTATTTTCCATGACTGAACTAATTAAATATTCCCAAAGCAAGCAAAATACTTCACCATTAATAGATGATAGAATATCTAAACAAAAAAAAAATACATTATTACTAATAGCCTAAGAAAAAGAACAGCTCAACAATTCAGAAATTAAACCCTCCACAGGTATTGACAGCCATAGCACAAAATGAGCGCAGTACAACGAAAGGTTGAGAGCTATTTACAAATTTAAAAGCAGTTTCCATTCTTTCAGAAAACCTGGTGACACAAAACAAGCGCATCAAATTAGAATAGTCATCTTTTCACAGAGAAAAATACCAATGCAGGTTAACAGATTTCTGGAACGATTCTCCACTATATTTATAATTTTTTTATTTGAACCTTTAAGATTTTATCCATGCTTATAATGCAGAAGAAAATCAGAAACGAAATTTTGGACTAACAGCTAAGTTTTAGTTTCTCTTTTCTAAAGGTTAAAAAAAAAAGAAAGCACTGAAACCCTCGATAACAAGTATAATTAATAAGAAGCACAAGAACATGCCGAGAATTCATCCTATCAGTAGATATAATGCGGGTAGTAATAAAGTATGCTTATCAATAGCCGACTTTTAGTCAAGTTTTCCATTCTGAAGACTACTTTTGGCTTTCTCTTGTCTGATGAGAGAGATGACTTTGACGCAACCTTTTGTAATTTTGATCATCCACATGACATTCATCACATCCAAAACAATACAAGTAGAGATCCAGGAGCATTGGGTTAAAAATCCAAGCCTTATGTAGGGTTCTGTTCCTAACACAGAATAAATGTAGCTATAAAAAGGAGGCATCGAGACAATCCGCACGATGAAGAACACCACTGTCATGAGAATTCCATTGATGACGTTAGCCTTGGAAAACTTAGGATACTTCAGAGCTTCAAAGAACCACCTGGAAAAAATTTTTAAAAGCATCACATTTACTCTGCATCGCTGAGGATTAACCATTTTAATTTTAGTTTCCAGTTTTTAAAATTCAGTGAACATTCCCCCTAAGATTTATATGGAGAGGCAAAGGGCCTAGAATAGCCAACACAATACCGAAAAGGAAGAAAGTTGGCAGACTCATACTACCCACTTTCAAGACTGACTTGCTATATAAAGCTACAGTTATCAAGACAGCATGGCATTGGTGAAAGATCAACAGTGTTAGCTTGGAAACAGACCCACAGAAATATACTGAGCTGACTTTTGGCTATGGTGTAAAGGTAATTCAATGGAGAAAGCATCATTTTTCCAACAAACAGCTGGAACAAATGGATGTTCAGATGCCGAAAGATGAACCTACACAGAGACCTCACACTTTGCACAAAAAATAACTCAAAATGAACCACAGACATAAATGTAAAATGAAAAACTATGAAACTTCTAGAAGAAAACCCAGAAAAAAATCTGCATGATCTGAGGTTTGGCGATAGTACTTTAGATATAACACCAAAAGCATAAACTGTAGGAAAAAAATGTTGATAAGTTGGACTTTACTAAAGTTAAAAACTTGCTCTGTGAAAGTCACTGTTAAAATAGACACCCACACACTGGAAGAGAATATTTCAAAATACATACAGGATATATACCCAATGTATGAAAAGAACACTTACAACTCAACCATAAGGCAACAACCCAATTAAAACATGGGCCAAAGACCTTAAACACCTCATCAGGGAAGATACACAAAAGGAAAATAAGAATATGATAAGATGTTCAACATCATTGGTCATTAGAAAACTGTAAATTAAAACAATGAGATACTACTGCATATTTATAAACATAATGAAGATCCCAAAATCTGAAAATCCCGATTGCTGGCAAGGATATGGAACAACAGGAACCCTCAAGCATTGCTGGTGAGAATAAAATGGTAAAGCCACTTCGGAAAACAATATGGCAGTTACAATGCTAAACATATTCATAGCATACAACCCAGCAATCACACTCTTAGGTACTTTTCCCGACTGATTTATGTCCACACAAAAAAATGAAAGCAAACATACATACAATATGGATCTAGAATATTTTTTACTACCAGAAAGTAAGAAAGTGCTCAAAAGCAAAATGATAAGGTTATATCAAAGGGCCACAGAAGCCAAGTGAAAGAATTCAATGGCAAAAGCTGTAACATTCTGAACAAAGTAAACAATGAATAAATAATGTGGTATTGGATTTAAAAAAACACCTGATGTATAAAATAAATATTCATGGATCCACAGTAATATAAACAAATGAAGGAATTAATGATTGGAGGAGAAAAGATAAATATCCTGTACAAAATAATTACAAATGATTTATGTAGATATTGTAATCTCAACGAGTTGAAACATAACTCCCCACTGCTATTCACAGGGACTCCCTTCCAGAGTTCAGTATAGAAGGCAGGTGATGTAGTAAGAGTAACTTTAAAACAGAAATGTGACAAACTCTACTTCAACCAGGTGAGCAAGGTGAACATCAACAGTGATAAGTCGTGTTTATAGTGTTCAGGCCTGGCACGCTGTTGTGAGAATGGCACTTTACTTCCACTGTCTTCCTCCAAAAACCCATAACCCGAGTCTAATGATGAGGAAAACATGAGACAAATCCAAATTGAGAACTACTCTGCAAAACACCTGACCGGGACTCCTCAAAAAACAACCAAAGTCTGAGAAACCATCACAACAGAGAGGAGTCTTTGAGAACCTTCTGTAACTTCCTTGCAACTTTTGGAGACGTCTAAAATTATTTTTTTATTTTAAATTTTTCAATGTTTGTTCATTTTTTTTTTTTTAATTTTTTTTTTCAACGTTTATTTATTTTTGGGACAGAGAGAGACAGAGCATGAACGGGGGAGGGGCAGAGAGAGAGGGAGACACAGAATCGGAAACAGGCTCCAGGCTCTGAGCCATCAGCCCAGAGCCTGACGCGGGGCTCGAACTCCCGGACCACGAGATCGTGACCTGGCTGAAGTCGGACGCTTAACCGACTGCGCCACCCAGGCGCCCCACAATGTTTGTTCATTTTTGAGGGACCGAGCATGAACAGGGGAGGGGCAGAGAGAGGGGGAGACACAGAATCTGAAGCAGGCTCCAGGGCTCTGAGTTGTCAGCACAGAGCCCGACATGGAGCTCGAACTCATGAACCGTGAGATCACGACCTGAGCTGAAGTCGGACGCTTAACCAAATGAGCCACCCAGGCACCCCTAAAATTATTCTTAAATGAAGCTTCTTCTTAAAATTGCAGTACTTTCTCTATTCTGCTTTTTTCTCCTTAAAAAAAAGATCTTGCCTAATTTTACCTCATTATTTTAGAGATTAAGTTGTAACTATAGTAAAATATGTCCATGTATCTTAATATTTAACTTGGCTGAATTAGTTATGACTAAGCTAGAAACTGCTCAGCCTCGGTAGCTAAAGCTTAACAGTTAAGAAAACCTTAAAATATTTTACTAAGAGAGATCAAAAGATCAAGTAGGAGTAATTGGTAGGATAAGAGGTATGTTACAATTTCTAAGTGTACGTAGGGTGACAAGAGAGAAGCTCAATTATTCAAGGCAATTAAAAGAGAAACTATTTAGGCAGCAATGGTCAAATTAATAAAATATCACAAATGGGAAAAGTGTCACTGAAGCAGTCAAGTCAAAATCTTTTGTTCTAATCCAGATCTTCCATCCTACAGTCTCCTCTACTCCAAGGACTTCCCGTTACCCTCAGCCATTCACCTCTTCGACTATACGGTGGCCTTGGGATCACTCAAATGACCTCTGTCATCACAACCCTTAGCATCCCACGTTTCACTTTGCCCATTTCCACCTAAAGCCATTCTTTGACCTCCTGACTCTCAGTATCAGTATCCTGACCCTCAGTATCAGCCTTCAGACTTTGATTACTTCCGTTCCTACCTCCCTGACCTTGGTTGGCTTCAGAAGACCTATCAGCGCCCTCAGGTCTCTCGCCACTTCACCCATCCCACCCTTGTTGCCTACCTCCAAAAGCTCATCACACCAGCTTTCCCAGGCATGTCACATACACCGCAGGTGGGTGCTGTGCTCTGCAGACAGGCTGCCGGGGCTCAGAGCCTGCCTCTGCCACTTAACACCTGCATGGGCTTTCCTGTTATTGACCTCTATGCCTCAGGTTTAGCTCTACAAACCTGGGGACGACGACAGGACCTCCTTTCTGCTAGGAAGCTGTTACGACACACAGTAAGAATCTCCCCCTGCCATATTAAGAACTCAATAAATAACTATTCCTCACCCACATATATTTTTTTAAATGTTTATTTTTGAGAGAAGGAAGGTCAGAGCATGAGCAGGGGAGGGGCTGAGAGAGAATCTGAAGCAGGTTCCAGGCTCTGGGCTGTCCAAGCACAGAGCCGAACGCAGGGCTCGGACCCACAAACTGTGAGATCATGACCTGAGCCGACGTTGGACATTTAACTGACTGAGCCAGCCAGGCGCCCCTCCTCACCCATACAGATATTAAGGGAAATGGCAGGCACAACTATAATTTATTTATTTATTTATTTTTTAATTTTTTTTAACGTTTATTTATTTTTGAGACAGAGAGAGACAGAGCATGAACGGGGGAGGGTCAGAGAGAGAGAGGGGAGACACAGAATCTGAAACAGGCTCCAGGCTCTGAGCTGTCAGCACAGAGCCCGACACGGGGCTTGAACTCACGAACCGTGAGATCATGACCTGAGCCGAAGTCGGCCGCTTAACCAACTGAGCCACCCAGGCGCCCCGGCACAACTATAATTTAAAGAGAGCTGGGCTTCTGCTGAATTCTCAAGTTTGCTTTAGTCCCTTTACTTAACTCTACACTCTCCATAAAGTGCTTCCAACCTCTGTGTCACCACTCAAGTCACTTCTCTTCCTCATTCCTTTCTACCTCTTAGTCCCTGCAGAGGAACTGGCCTCTTCTAACTACTGAGGTATTAAGGTTCCATCAAGCATGAATTCCCCAAACTCTGACCTCAGGGTCTCGAAACTTCTTTTCGGGTACCTTTACCTTTACACTCAGATGTATACTTCTTTGCCATGCTCAGGACCCGACTCCACCTTCTGGGACTTTAGTCCATCAATTCTCCCCTTCCTCTGTTCCATCTAGATCGATCCTTTCTTCTTTCTCACCAACATGCTCAATTCTAATCCAAAAGTCTCTCCTCTGCTTGTCTTCCCTATCAACTTTTTGAAAGAGAAGTCAACAGTATATTCACAGACATTTTTGTGATACTTCACAGCCCAGTACAATATGATCACATTCCCCTGCAAAGGAACTGGTCACCAGTGGCTTCCCCAGGCCCAAGACAGTGGGCTCACCTTAGCCTTCATCTCAGGTGGCCTTTCTATAGCATATGACACTGCCAACCATCACACTTCCGTCTCTCCTGACTTCCATGATACTATTTCCTCTTGATTCCCTATAATCACACTTCTCAGTCTCCACTTCTTCTGCCTGTCCCTTAAATATGTGTGCCCCCAGGGGTGCATGGGTGGCTCAGTCAGTTAAGCGTCTGATTTCAGCTCAGGTCATGATCTTATGGTTCGTGAGTTAGAGCCATACTGGGCTCTGTGCTGACAGCTCAGAGCCTGGAGCCTGCTTTGGATTCTGTCTCCCTCTCTCTCTGCCCCTCCCCTGCTTGTGCTCTGTCTCTCCCTGTCTCAAAATATAAACATTAAACAAAAAATTTTTTTAAATATGTGTGTCTCCCAAACACCATTCCCTTCTATATGTGCTACCAAGGTCATTTCATCCACTCTCAGAGGCTCACCACCCTAGCACAAATCTTTGACTTCAAGTTCTCTCACACAGACTACTTGTAGTTGCATATTTCTAAGTTACTGTTGAACATTTTCACCTAATTTTTGGTGAGCATTTACAAATCACAAATTCTCAAATATGCCTAAAACTCAACATGCCAAGAATCAATACCTTACTCCCTGCCTGGCAACCCCTCCTCTCCATTACCACCACCACAAAAACCGCCTGTTTCTCTTCTGACCCTCCCAATCATTTGTTTGTTTGTTTGTTTTTGACACATGGAAACATTTTTATTTTCATGAATAAATGCCATTCTAATATAAAAATTAAGGAATTTGCACAAGCAAGCTTTCATATGACACTGAGCCATACAAAGTTGTTTTGTATAATTAAATGGCCATATTTCAGACAGCCAGATAAGACTAGAAAGAGTGCAGGGGCCATCTTTTCAGTACAGTTTGTGTGTTCGTGTGTCACAAGCATCCCAATGTCTGCTTTTTCTTTGTTCAAATTCAGGTCTTTCTGTGAAAAATGCGCGTGCGTGTGTATGTGCGTGTGTGCGTGCATGTGCGTGGTTTGTAGATTTTATTGATTGATGAAACTGAAGTATAGTTGACATAACATAGTGTATTAGTTTCAGGTATACAACATAGTGGTTCCACATTTGTATACACCAGAATTGATCACCACAGTAAGTCTAGTTAATGTTTGTCATCATACAAAGCTGATACATTATTGATTGTATTCCCCACACTGTACCTTACATCCCCACTCATTTTATAACTGGAAGTTTATACCTACTGATCTTCCCAATCTTCAACAACGGTGTCACCAATGACTTAGTCATCCAAATCAGAAACTTGCAGTCACCCTAGACTATTTCCACAGGCTGTAACCAAGCCCTATTTTATTTGCTAAAAGTCTTCCTTATCCCTTCCTGATTCATTCCATTCCCGCTGCTGCCATTATAATTTTTGGTCCTCAGTATGTCTTACCTCGATGACTACATTGACCTAACTGGTCTCCCTTGATTCTAGTCTTTTCTCTTTTCATAAGTCCTATATTTGGTCCAGACTACTTCCTGTTCTCCAAGCACTTCGTGTACTTTCCAAATTTTTGATTGTGTGGAAAGGTGATTATGTAAAAATCCAGACTTATGGAACTTGTCCTTTGGCTTTATTATGCAATCACCAACCATATTCATCGTCTGCCAATTTTTCCATGTGACTAGTGCCTGGTCTTTAAGTCAGTCTCTTTTAAAGGGAAGAGCTCATACATTAATACAAGGTGAAATAATATTTATATACTCTTATCTTCCTCTCTCACGTCATAAGGACCACTTATTTTGTTGGCATCTACATCTTCCCTAATTTGAACACACTTTCATTCCATCAAATAAAGGCTAACAGTTTGTGAACATATGTATTGAAGCTGAAAGGGAAACAGGCAGGAAGAAGAAGGAAGACATGCATGTGAGAAGAAAGAACAGAGGGAAAACACTCTTTTACCCACCATCCACAGTTATTACTAAGACAGGTGTACAGGAAAGATAGAAAATTGTAGGCGTTTATAATCTTCACCCAACCCCACAGAGAAAAATCTGTCTTTGGTCATTTAGCACTTCTTCCTCCACTGCCCTTCTAAAGAAAATTGAATCTTTCAATTAAGTCCTGGGAATTAACTGTGCAGAGTGTGGTACTAACTACAAATC